>NC_058414.1:62357845-62546403 GCF_002201575.2 Neomonachus schauinslandi
CACTATATTGTACACCTGAAACTAATACTACACTATATGTTAACTAACTGGAATTTAAATAAAAACTAAAAAAAGTGATTTAGTAATTCTCTACATTACTCAGTGCTCATTTAGATAAGTGCACTCTTCATCCCCTCTACCTATTTCACCCATCCTACTCAACTCTCCTCTGGTAACCGTTAGTTAGTTTTCTATAGTTAAGCATCTGTTTTTTGGTTTGTCTCTTTTTTCTTTGTTCATTTGCTTTGTGTCTTAAATTCCACATATGAATGAAATGATATGGTACTTGACTTTCTCTGACATTTCGCTTAGCATTATACTCTCTAGACGCATTCATGTTGTTGCCAATGGTTAGATTTCCTTCTGTTTTATGGCTGAATAATATTCTACTGTATATATATACCACATCTTCTTTATCAATTCATCTATCAATGGATACTTGGGCTGCTTGCATATTTTGGCTATTGTAAATAATGCTTCAATAAACATAGGGATGAATATATCTTTTTATTTTTTTTTATTTTATGTTTTTTTATTTTTTAAAATTTTTTAGTTTTTTTATTCTTATGTTAATCCCCATACATTACATCATTAGTTTTAGATGTAGTGTTCCATGATTCATTGTTTGTGCATAACACCCAGTGCTCCATGCAGAACGTGCCCTCCTCAATACCCATCACCAGGCTAACCCATCCTCCCACCCCCCTCCCATCTAGAACCCTCAGTTTGTTTTTCAGAGTCCATCATCTCTCATGGTTCATCTACCCCTCCGATTTCCCCCCTTCATTCTTCCCCTCCTGCTACCTTCTTCTTCTTCTTTTTTTTTTTCTTAACATATATTGCCTTATTTGTTTCAGAGGTACAGATCTGAGATTCAACAGTCTTGCACAATTCACAGTGCTTACCAGAGCACATACCCTCCCCAGTGTCTATCACCCAGTCACCCCATCCCTCCCACCCCACCCCCCACTCCAGCAACCCTCAGTTTGTTTCCTGCGATTAAGAATTCCTCATATCAGTGAGGTCATATGATACATGTCTTTCTCTGTTTGACTTATTTCGCTCAACATAATACCCTCCAGTTCCATCCACGTCGTTGCAAATGGCAAGATCTCATTCCTTTTGATGGCTGCATAATATTCCATTGTGTGTGTGTGTGTATATATATATATATATATATATATATACCACATCTTCTTTATCCATTCATCTGTCGATGGACATCTTGGCTCTTTCCACAGTTTGGCTATTGTGGACATTGCTGCTATAAACATCGGGGTGCATGTACCCTTTCGGATCCCTACTTTTGTATCCTTGGGGTAAATACCCAGTAGTGCAATTGCTGGATCATAGGGTAGCTCTATTTTCAACTTTTTGAGGAACCTCCATACTGTTTTCCAGAGTGGCTGCACCAGCTTGCATTCCCACCAACAGTGTAGGAGGGTTCCCCTTTCTCCGCATCCCCGCCAACATCTGTCGTTTCCTGACTTGTTAATTTTAGCCATTCTGACTGGTGTGAGGTGGTATCTCATTGAGGTTTTGATTTGGATTTCCCTGATGCCGAGCGATGTTGAGCACTTTTTCATGTGTCTGTTGGCCATTTGGATGTCTTCTTTGGAAAAATGTCTGTTCATGTCTTCTGCCCATTTCTTGACTGGATTCTTTGTTCTTTGGGTGTTGAGTTTGATGAGTTCTTTATAGATTTTGGATACTAGCCCTTTATCTGATATGTCATTTGCAAATATCTTCTCCCATTCTGTCAGTTGTCTTTTGGTTTTGTGGACTGTTTCCTTTGCTTTGCAAAAGCTTTTTATCTTGATGAAGTCCCAATAGTTCATTTTTGCCCTTGCTTCCCTTGCCTTTGGCGATGTTTCTAGGAAGAAGTTGCTGCGGCTGAGGTCAAAGAGGTTGCTGCCTGTGTTCTCCTTTAGGATTTTGATGGACTCCTGTCTCACATTGAGGTCTTTCAACCATTTGGAGTCTATTTTTGTGTGTGGTGTAAGGAAATGGTCCAGTTTCATTCTTCTGCATGTGGCTATCCAATTTTCCCAACACCATTTGTTGAAGAGACTTTTTTCCATTGGACATTCTTTCCTGCTTTGTCAAAGATGAGTTGACCATAGAGTTGAGGGTCCATTTCTGGGCTCTCTATTCTGTTCCATTGATCTATGTGTCTGTTTTTGTGCCAGTACCATACTGTCTTGATGATGACAGCTTTGTAATAGAGCTGGAAGTCCGGAATTGTGATGCTGCCAGCTTTGCTTT
Organism: Neomonachus schauinslandi; assembly: GCF_002201575.2. Lineage (NCBI taxonomy): Eukaryota > Metazoa > Chordata > Mammalia > Carnivora > Phocidae > Neomonachus > Neomonachus schauinslandi. The sequence continues at coordinate 62,360,111 of NC_058414.1, forward strand.
TCTTTTTCAACATTCCTCTGGCTATGCGGGGTCTTTTCTGGTTCCATACAAATTTTAGGATTATTTGTTCCATTTCTTTGAAAAAAGTGGATGGTATTTTGATGGGGATTGCATTGAATGTGTAGATTGCTCTAGGTAGCATTGACATCTTCACAATATTTGTTCTTCCAATCCATGAGCATGGAACATTTTTCCATTTCTTTGTGTCTTCCTCAATTTCTTTCATGAGTATTTTATAGTTTTCTGAGTACAGATCCTTTGCCTCTTTGGTTAGATTTATTCCTAGGTATCTTATGGTTTTGGGTGCGATTGTAAATGGGATTGACTCCTTAATTTCTCTTTCTTCTGTCTTGTTGTTGGTGTATAGGAATGCCACTGACTTCTGTGCATTGATTTTATATCCTGCCACGTTACTGAATTCCTGTATGAGTTCTAGCAGTTTTGGGGTGGAGTCTTTGGGGTTTTCCACATAAAGTATCATATCATCTGCAAAGAGTGAGAGTTTGACTTCTTCTTTGCCAATTTGGATGCCTTTGATTTCTTTTTGTTGTCTGATTGCTGTGGCTAGGACTTCCAATACTATGTTGAATAGCAGTGGTGATAGTGGGCATCCCTGCCGCGTTCCTGACCTTAGGGGGAAAGCTCTCAGTTTTTCCCCTTTGAGAATGATATTCGCTGTAGGTTTTTCATAGATGGCTTTTATGATATTGAGTTATGTACCCTCTAGCCCTATACTCTGAAGAGTTTTGATCAAGAAAGGATGCTGTACTTTGTCAAAAGCTTTTTCTGCATCTATTGAGAGGATCATATGATTCTTGTTCTTTCTTTTGTTAATGTATTGTATCACATTGATTGATTTGCGGATGTTGAACCAACCTTGCAGCCCAGGGATAAATCCCACTTGGTCATGGTGAATAATCCTTTTAATGTACTGTTGGATCCTATTGGCTAGTATTTTGGTGAGAATTTTTGCATCCATGTTCATCAGGGATATTGGTCTGTAATTCTCCATTTTGATGGGGTCTTTGTCTGGTTTTGGGATCAAGGTAATGCTGGCCTCATAAAATGAGTTTGGAATTTTTCCTTCCATTTCTATTTTTTGGAACAGTTTCAGAAGAATAGGTATTAATTCTTCTTGAAATGTTTGGTAGAATTCCCCTGGGAAGCTATCTGGCCCTGGGCTTTTGTTTTTTGGGAGATTTTCGATGACTGCTTCAATTTCCTTAGTGGTTATAGGTCTGTTCAGGTTTTCTATTTCTTCCTGGTTCAGTTTTGGTAGTTGATACATCTCTAGGAATGCATCCATTTCTTCCAGGTTATCTAATTTGCTGGCATAGAGTTGCTCATAATATGTTCTTATAATTGTTTGTATTTCTTTGGTGTTGGTTGTGATCTGTCCTCTTTCATTCATGATTTTGTTGATTTGGGTCCTTTCTCTTTTCTTTTTGATAAGTCTGGCTAGGGGTTTATCAATCTTGTTAATTCTTTTTTTTTAAATTTTATTTATTTATTTGAGAGAGAGAGAATGAGAGAGAGCACATGAGAGGGGGGAGGGTCAGAGGGAGAAGCAGACTCCCTGCCGAGCAGGGAGCCCGATGCGGGACTCGATCCCGGGACTCCAGGATCATGACCTGAGCTGAAGGCAGTCGCCTAACCAACTGAGCCACCCAGGCGCCCTCAATCTTGTTAATTCTTTCAAAGAACCAGCTCCTAGTTTCATTGATCTGTTCTACTGTTCTTTTAGTTTCTATTTCATTGATTTCTCCTCTGATCTTGATTATTTCTCTTCTCCTGCTGGGTTTAGGCTTTTTTGCTGTTCTTTCTCCAGCTCCTTTAGGTGTAGGGTTACATTGTGTATTTGAGACCTTTCTTGTTTCTTGAGAAAGGCTTGTATTGCTATATACTTTCCTCTTAGGACTGCCTTTGCTGCATCCCAAAGATTTTGAACAATTGTGTTTTCATTTTCATTTGTTTCCATGAATTTTTTAAATTCTTCTTTAATTTCCTGGTTGACCCATTCATTCTTTAGTAGGATGCTCTTTAGCCTCCATGTATTTGAGTTCTTTCCTACTTTCCTCCTGTGATTGAGTTCTAGTTTCAAAGCATTGTGGTCTGAAAATATGCAGGGAATGATCCCAATCTTTTGGTACCGGTTGAGACCTGATTTGTGACCTAGGATGTGATCTATTCCCGAGAATGTTCCATGGGCACTAGAGAAGAATGTGTATTCTGTTGCTTTGGGATGGAATGTTCTGAATATGTCTGTGAAGTCCATTTGGTCCAGTGTGTCATTTAAAGTCTTTATTTCCTTGTTGATCTTTTGCTTAGATGATCTGTCCCTTTCAGTGAGGGGATTGTTAAAGTCCCCCACTATTATTGTATTGTTGTCGATGAGTTTCTTTGCTTTTGTTATTAATTGCCTTATATAATTGGCTGCTCCCATGTTAGGGGCATAGATATTTGCAATTGTTAGATCTTCTTGTTGGATAGACCCTTTAAGTAGGATATAATGTCCTTCCTCATCTCTTATTACAGTCTTTGGTTTAAAATCTAATTTGTCTGATATAAGGATTGCCACCCCAGCTTTCTTTTGGTGTCCATTAGCATGGGAAATGGTTTTCCACCCCCTCACTTTCAATCTGGGGGTGTCTTTGGGTCTAAAATGAGTCTCTTGCAGACAGCATATCGATGGGTCTTGTTTTTTAATCCAGTCTGATAGCCTGTGTCTTTTGATTGGGGCATTTAGCCCATTTACATTCAGGGTAACTAATGAAAAATATGAATTTAGTGCCATTGTATTGCCTGTAAGGTGACTGTTACTGTATATCGTCTGTGTTCCTTTCTGGTCTATGTTGCTTTTAGGCTCTCTCTTTGCTTAGAGGAGCCCTTTCAAGATTTCTTGTAGGGCTGGTTTTGTGTTTGCAAATTCCTTTAGTTTTTGTTTGTCCTGGAAGCTTTTTATCTCTCCTTCTATTTTCAATGACAGCCTAGCTGGATATAGTATTCTTGGCTGCATATTTTTCTCATTTAGTGCTCTGAATATATCCTGCCAGTCCTTTCTGGCCTGCCAGGTCTCTGTGGATAGGTCTGTTGCCAATCTAATGTTTCTACCCTTGTAGGTTACATATCTCTTGTCCCGAGCTGCTTTCAGGATTTTCTTTGTCTCTGAGATTCATAAGTTTTACTATTAGATGTCGGGTGTTGACCTATTTTTATTGATTTTGAGAGGGGTTCTCTGTGCTTCCTGGATTTTGATGCCTGTTTCCTTCCCCAGATTAGGGAAGTTCTCTGCTATAATTTGCTCCAATATACCTTCTGCCCCTCTCTCTCTTTCTTCTTCTGGGATCCCAATTATTCTAATGTTGTTTCGTCTTATGGTATCGCTTATCTCTCGAATTCTGCCCTTGTGATCCAGTAGTTATTTATCTCTCTTTTTCTCAGCTTCTTTATTTTCCATCATTTGGCCTTCTATATCACTGATTCTCTCTTCTGCCTCATTTATCCTAGCAGTTAGCACCCCCATATTTTATTGCACCTCATTAATAGCCTTTTTGATTTCTACTTGGTTAGATTTTAGTTCTTTTACTTCTGCAGAAAGGGTTTCTCTAATAACTTCCATATTTTTTTCAAGCCCAGCTAGTATCTTTAAAGTGATGATTCTGAACTCTAGATCTGACATCGTACTAATGTCCGTATTGAATAGGTCCCTGGCAGTCAGTACTACCTCTTGTTCTTTTTGTTGAGGTGATTTTTTCTGTCTTGTCATTTTGTCCAGAGGAGAATAGATTAATGAGAGAACAAAATGCTAACAGGGTAACAATGTTCTCAGAAAATATATTCTAAACAAATCCGAAAAGACCTGAAGCAGTGGGAAAAGAAAGGGAAAGAGAGAAAAAAGAAAAAGAAAAAGAAAAAAAAGAAAAAGATAAAGATAAAAACAAACAAAAACAGAACAAAACAAAAAAACCAGAATGTGATCACATATGATCAGGCTGGTACATAGATCAGTGCCACACACTAGATTTTGGGTGTATTTTGGTCTGTTAGAAGAAAGTGCCTCCCAAAATTTTAAAGAAAGAAAAACTTATATATGTACAAAAATAAGGGTTGATATGATGAAGGGATGAAATATGACTGTGAAGATGGAAATTATAAAAAATTTTATAAAAGGAATTGATAAGAAGTTTGAATAAAGAAAGAAGAGGATTTAAAAAAAAAAGGAAAAAAAAGGGAGAGAATGTGATCAGGTAGGGGAGTAGAAAAAAAACCATACACTAGAGATTTAGGGTATATTTTGATCTGTTAGAAGAAACTATCTCAAAATTTTAAAGAGAGAACAACTTATATAAACATGCCAAAAATATGGGTAACTACTATGAAGGGATAGAATTTGACTCTAAAAATAAAAATTTTTTTTTTTTTAAAAAGGGATTGATAAGATGTTGGTTGAAAACGGGAAAAAGAAAAATTAAAAAAAAAAAAGACAGTTAAAAAAAAAACTTTGAAAGACTACAGAATCATGGTAAAAAAGCATGAATTCTATGTGCAGTATTCCCCTAGCGCTGGAGTTCTGCCGTTCTCATTGATTGGTACACTTGGTCTTGGCTGGCTGTTCTCGCTGATCTTCTGGGGGAGGGGCCTGTTGCCGTGGTTTCCAAAAGTCTTTGCCGGAGACGGAATTGCCCCGCCCTTGCCCCCTCCCGGCTAAGTAATCTGCTCGGGTTTGCTCTCGGAGCTTTTGTTCCCTGCAAGCTTTCCGTACAGCTTTGGAGGCGGAGAGTGAAAATGGCGGCCTCCCAATCACCGCCCCGGAGGAGCCGAGAACTCGGGGCCCCACTCCTCAGTGAGCCCCCAGAGAAAAGCCGTCAGTCACTCCCATCTCCCCGGTCCCCGGCCGCACTCCGTGCTCCCCTGGCCCGTGGCCGCACTTTTCTATCTCTGGCACCTGACCCCGTGTGGAGTCTCCAAACCCCGCAGATCCCTGTGGTGCGCTCCCGCTCCGCTCCTCCCCGGGGAAAAAGGGGAGTCTCCCTGGATCTGCCGCTTGTTGGGTCCCTGGTGGAGGAGCATGGCCCGACTGTGCCGCGGATCACGGTTTATGGCAACCCTGAGCTGAGAGCTCACGCCTGGGCTCTGTCTCTGCAGCTGGCTTCCCCGCTCTGATCCCTGGGATCAGAGTTTAGTTTTAGTTTTCTTGATTATTAATTTTTGTTTTTCATGGGGATATTTATATTTTGAGCTTACCAGGTAATAGACAACTCCAGACTTAAAGAAATGTTACCATTAAAAACCAATACCTCTCAATTTCTGTATGTAACTGTGGTGAGTTTGAGGATTTTGGAGTTGATCAAAGAAAAAGGCATGACTATGAGATGTCAGTAGCCCCCAGTGAGCTTTATTTGGGTGGTGGTTTGACAGGATTGCATTGAAGGGAAGTCCCTCACTGAAGGAGATTTTCCAGAGACCATGGCAGGGAACCACCACCTAGAGGGGGAAGTAGGCAAGGAAACTCCCTGGGGAGAGGGAAATCTGAGTGGGGCATATATGTGTAGGTGATACTGCTCAGATGCAAGATGGTGAGTCCTGGTCTGGAAGCTGTGGAGGGCAACAGTGACTTCTGTAGCTCCAGGATTTGTCTCATCTATGGCTAGTAGATGTTGGGTGCATTTTTGCAGAATATGCAAAGTAGGCACACTATAAATGACTAAAAATATGCTAATCTGGGCTATAATGGAAGAAAATGAAGTGTAAAAATTTAAGTTTGTCATCTGTGGACTTTGAGTTCACATTCATGGTCAGCCTGCTCTGAGGACCTGAACAACTTGGGGCCAATATATAGGCGCCACCTTTAACTCAGGTATATAACGTTAACAGAAGAGGGTGAAATAGCTACTGGGTGGCCAACACACTGTAAATGTCCATCTTGCTTTTGAGTTCACTTTCTCTCCTAGAACCTTCCTGGGGTGCTGCTTTACAACGGCCAGGAGAGGAAAGCAGTGGTGCTTTGAGTGTGCCATGAGGTGTTTATGTGAACTGGAGGAGGCAGGGGATAAGCAGTTGAAGCGTGTGCTTTGCTCTGGGCTGCATGCAGTCTCATTCTGGCTGTACTGTGGGGTGATAATTGCTCCAAATGTTTGTTCATATTTAGAAATTTGTTGTAATTCAGTTTAATCGAATGCTTTGCAAGGCCATTTGTCATGTTTTTAGTTCTGGGTTTAGTCTGTGTTAAATTTGGCGGCATGTTCCAAATTCTTAATAGATAAATTGAAACTTGAAGTGATATAGGGCATGATTTTACTTCATCTTTTCCTCCTTTAATACTCCCCACGCCAAAATGTGTATACTTTTGTTATAAAAGTAATCATGTTCACAAAGGAATATTTTAAACATGTGGATGTGTAGAAAAGAGGAAATAAATGATTTAGCACCATCTTCCAAATATACCCACCATTAACATATCAGTGTGCAATAAATAGACTATAGCCTAGAATATTCCAATCTGAGTTAACTCAGAGTAATTTTATATTTCTGGAATTTAGCTATCTCACCATTAAAATGGCACAGTCATTGAAAAATATGTTTATCATGTGAAGTCTGGTGCTATATAATATGTATGTAAGTAATGGCAATAAATATGTGAAATAGATATATTTTTTAGCAAAGCTTTTACTTAATGTATCTTGAAGTCAGTTGAAGAATTTATTAAATATTGGTCTTCAGTTTGCATCAGTTGAAAACATGGATTTACTAGCAAACAGAAAAAAACTCCCATGTTACTTGGGTTTATCTATAAATAGAAAAATAGCGGGGTGCCTGGGTGGCTCAGTTGGTTAAGCGACTGCCTTCGGCTCAGGTCATGATCCTGGAGTCCCGGGATCGAGTCCCGCATCGGGCTCCCTGCTCGGCAGGGAGTCTGCTTCTTCCTCTGACCCTCCTCCCTCTCATGCTCTCTGTCTCTCATTCTCTCTGTCTCAAATAAATAAATAGAATCTTAAAAAAAAAAAAAAAAGAAAAAAGAAAAATAGCATGTTATATGATATTCCTAAATATTTGGTGATGGATATATTTTACCTGTCAATTCTTAAACTCCAAATCAAACTGGCCTTTCCTTTAAAATGGTAAAATATTTCATACAGTGATTTTAAGCCTGTGCATATTTTATATTATGGGAAAGCCTCTTTGAGGGCTGTGTCCAGTCCCAGCTCAGGATGTCTGGTAACTGTCTGCAAGTGGATGGGGAGTACCCTGTATCAGTACTCTGAGACTGATGGGGAGCATGTACAACAGCACTTCTGACAGTCATCAGTGCCTTCTGCTTGTTTTTGCTACTTTGCCGTTTCAGGTTCCCTTTTCAGTCTATATACTTGGACTATCACTTGTAAATGATTTTTGCTCAATGAAATTTGAGATTTCCCTATATGAAATAGTCTCTGAGTGTCATTTTAGATCTGTTCCTTTTACATCTTGTTCATATTGTATGGATCATCCACTGATTATTTGAGATTTGGTAGATGACACTACAACTGTATCTCACTTGATAACAAATTGTTTCTCAATTATTATAATGTTGTATTTCATGTATGTGTATATATTGCTGGGTTTTGTTTAGTTCTCAATTTGTTTTTGTTTTGCAGCCTTCCATATCACCCTGTCATTGGTGCTTGTTTTGTTTAGTTCATATTCTTGCTAGTTAAAGAGAGGGTCAATGTGAACTCTTCAAGAAGGAGAGGGAGGCCTTTCTGTAAGCTTAGTGAGGGCAGAGACCATGTCTTCTGTTCACCACGTATCTAATGTCTTGCACAGTCCTTGGCACATAGTATTTGTTGGGTGAATGAACCAAAATTGCCATGTGGTTGTACAGAGCTGATGTTATACACATCAGGCTTTCAAGGTTATTTTTTGGAAACAAATGTTAGCCCAGTGGACTCATTCTAGCCACCTTCTGAGTTTTGTTTTCTTCCTTCACAAACGCATGTTGACCAAGTACTATAGTGCATGGGATATAGTAGTTACCATAGTGGTAAATGTGGAGGTGATTACTTGGGCCTCTGGGCTTACCTTTACTCACATTATTTCCCCATATACCAGTGAGGCAGCATTTATGCAAGTCAAGCTTACCAGTAGAAATAATGAGCTTTTTCAGTGATTTGGAGTTTTGTTTCTATTATTCATCCTTTTATTATTAATGTTTTTTGCATAAAATGTGATATTCAAAATTACTGAGTACTTGTGATAATATTCACAAGTCAAAAAGGTTTTAGTTTTCAAAAATTAAATTCTCTGATATTTAGTATAAAAGACATTTCTTCTCATTAACCCTTTTATCTCTCTTCTTTCTGTGTCTGTGAGAGCTCATTTTCCTTGAACTCTTACAGTTCTTTTGTTTTACTTTGATTTTTTTCAACAAATGAAACTTCAAGAAAGTAGAATTTTTATCAAGGAAAGTTGAAAGTTAGAATGTAGGCATAATATGGGCATGGTATGGATTATAAAGGTCTGACAGCACAGTAGTCCCAAATTTGTGACCGAAGTGGAGAGAAAATGCTGTATATAAAAGGTTCAGTATGTTTGGAATATAATTGTCAGTAAAGAAGGTGAACAGATTTTACTAATAATTTATATGAGCATGGTGGAATATTTTTCAAATCACAAAATGACTTCTATAAGCTTGTATGGGATTATATTGTCACATAAATAAAAATTCATGCATTCTTTGGAATAAAAAGCCCGCCAAAGAAAACAGTGAACTGAAGAATAAGTAAGTCATCTTTTGCCTCATCTTGAGGCAACCCTCGATAATCAGATCCTCAGCCTTCAAATAACTTCTAATTGTCTAAACTGAGGCTTTTTTCTTGTCTGCCAAGGAGATGTGTTAGTGGCCACATGTGGTTGCTGAGAGGCTGTGCTTCCCAAAGCCGTCTGGATTCTTTGATAGTCATCCAGAGAGTGAACTGATATGCTCAGCTGGGGTGAATGAACAGCCAGAACACAGTCTTGCTTTTCTGTGTGGGGCTATTAGTACTAATAAAAGATTAATGCTATTTTCCTTATAGGGAATCAACAGATAATGTTTTGATAACCCTTGTCTCACCAGTGAGCCATATGGCCTTTATTTTCTAACAGATACGGTTGAAATGTTAGAGAATAATGTTAGAAAAGGATCCCTATGGTGGGCTGGCTCCTGTTCCTTGCCTTGGCATTAAAGGCTAGGTATTTTATAATATTGGAGAACTTCCCTCATTTGTTTTTAAGATCCTTTATGGATCCATAGTGAGAAGTCGGAAGATCAAGGGGATAATAGGATTGATTCTCATCCTGTGCTGGGTTTTCTCATATATATGGTATTCATTTATAAAATCTCTGGTTCAAGACCCATAAAACAATGTTACTTTCAAACAGTGTCTTCCTGTATATTATATTGTATAAAACCTTTAGTTCCTGGGGGAAGGTTATAAAGAGGGTTCCCTGTAGTCTGCAAATTCGTTTTTTACGTGATCATTTAAAGTTGTTACTTTTCCTGAAAGGTGAATTCTGATTCCTTCTCTATATATACTATAGAAATTTGGTGGTTAAATGCCTCTTTGCTTACTGTGGCTAAGAGGAGAAAGGCTAAACAGAATATTTTAAGTTTCTTGGTGTTGTTTGAAAAAAATAATTTCTTTCATGGTGGCTGAATGCCAAGGCTGGAAAAGTGTTATGGAAATGTCTGTGGTCAGGACTGCCTTTGACGAGAGAAAGGTTAAATATGGTAGTTTTGATAGGACTTGACAGCCATTTTTGACCTATATATATGTTTCATCATGGTTCCTTTCTTAACAGTGGAATAACTAAGCTATTAAATATTTTACTCAATTGAGAAGGAAAATGATTACCATAAACTACTTTATTTAAATGACACTGTGACATAAAATGTTCCAACAGTTTAAAATATTCATCTACCAAACATATTGCCAAGGGAAATGAACAGTCCTTCCCATTCCCCAGTATTTCTTGAATTAAGTTGATTCAGTAACCCTTTTCCAATCTACATAGAAACTCTTGCTTGCAAATTTAAATTCTGAAACACAGGGTAGAGATATATGTTAATGTTTAATATGAAAAACAAATGTTTGTTGACTACTACCAGGTTATAGTTATTTTAAGAGTACATTAGTAGTACTCTGTGTAGAGGATATCTATCTATCTGCACACACATATAAGTATGTGTGTGTATGTCTGTGTGTGTGTATATATACACACACACAGACATACACACACACAATAACATATACAATAAACTTTAAGTATATTATCTTTTTTTTGCCTTTATAAGAGGAAGTTTAATTGTTAATTATTTACCTTAATAGTTTCAGAAAGAGGAACAGATTAGCTCAGTCCAACATGATTGGCAGTTGGCAAAATCTAGTGAAACAAGTGTTCTGATTGCTAAGGATTTAATTTGGGTGCTTTTAACACTGAGCCATCTTTAACACTTCAAACATAATCCAGAAGAAATGCATCATCTCCCTCCCTTTCATTATAATACCCTGCCTACGTTGCTTTAATATGGAAGTATCTTCATTAAATATGATTTTCAGAGGAACAAGTTCCCTGGAGAGTACAGCCATGAGGACAGTACACAAAAAGGAAAACTCATAACAAAACTCTGTATGTTAATTTACTAATCTAAGGAAACAGAACCTTCTAATATATTAAAAAATAAATCCAGTTACAAGTGCACTAATAGGTCTATGTGTAGAGTCTGGTAACTGAAAATGGATGGCTATTTACAAGATACGCAAGCAGGAATGGTGCACCTCGCCTGGTGTTGGCCCTCAGAAGCCAAAAGTGTTCTCTCCACTGTAGGCCACATATAAGAATCCATCTTCATCTCTTCCTTCTCCTAAAGCTGTCCCATAGTTAGGCTGGACTGTGGGACTGTTTTACACTCAAACAGGAAGATTCCCTTTTCAGAAGGAAGCTGGATCCTTTTCCTGATGATCCACATGAACTGAGCCACACTGACGTCAGATGGAACTAGATACTTCTGTTTGTCATTGTCAACAATCTGAGAGCCTGAGACGTTTTCCACAGTCACTGGAACCCGATTGGGATATTTCGCTCAGGTCTTCGCAGATTCCACGCACCTGTGTTCCAGCAAGTGGTCCTCCTTGAACATCCACTTCATGGCGGTGGCGGGGAAGGGATGCAGCCGGCTCTCGGAGCTGTGGAGCTCAGTGCACCAACCACAACAACAATGGCCTAGATTCTTTTTGATGTACTTTTGGGTGGTTTCCAATTTTTTTACTAATGTGAATAAAACTGCTGTGAACATTCTTATATAATTCTTTATGTGGACAGTAAATATTAAAGTGTTATACATATGTAGGATTATTTAAGAATTATATTGCTAACTTTTTTTCCAATTTTTTTCACTATTATAAATTTTAAGATACTCAAGAATATCAAGAATAGAGTTCTAATATTAGTAGGCATGCTTTATGTGGAAGAATAGTATTGTGTGTACTTACCTCTTCAACTTCTAAAGATATAAAATTTGTACCATCAGTATTTCATATAGTACATAATTTAAGTCACTTCTGGTTAATTTAGAATATCAGAAATGATTAAGCTTGGTATATCAGAATGAGGCCCCCATATTATATTAATTTGAACTGTATTTCTGCCTAAGTTAAAAATAAGCAAGATTTTAATGCCAAATTTCCTTACATTGAAATTTATGAATAAGAAAGCATTTCTAGATTTTTGCTAAAATAAGACAGTATTATTTAATATGGAAACAATAACTGAGAAGTATTCCTAAATCTAATTTGGAAAGTTATATTCATGATTTTAGGGGACTATGAACATAAGTGAGTGGAAAATTAAGATTTCATATGGCTTTTTGCAGCTGGTTAAGTCCTATACAGTTCATTGTCTTAAAGATGAAATTTGTACAAGGTTTTGGAAGGCAGGAATTGTAGATTAAAAGTTCTCGTTTCAAAGGTAGTACAAAATGGTTTTAACAATCTATCATCTTTCATTTACCAAAGGAAATATGTAAAAAGAAAAGGAAAATGTTCAGTGGGAACAAAACATTGAGATGATGAAAAGCTACAGGAAAGAAAAAAGACTTTAGAAAGACTACTAAAATGAAACTAGCTTTTTTTCCTCAACAATCTGTCTGAATTCATTTTGCTTTCATTATATATCTAGCCTAGAGGCAAAGTATGTTGAGTATTACAACAAAGAGGGTGTTATAAGGAGGGCTTTTAAAAAAATAATAAAGTATAACATATGTGTAAAGCATGCAACTTTGTAACAGGAAACTTTATAATAAGGGAGGACTGTGCTTAGCTTTTCCACGATTTTGGAAGAATGAATTTTATTAGGTGTTAGACAAAGAAATTATCAAGTGACTTTTATGCTGTAAGGTTGAAGATTTGTTATGACCATTTCTAGACTTTAGCAGTGGTTTTAATGTGGGCCCTGATATATTAGAAACAGTGCCTAGCACTATTAATATGTCTACTGTTGCTAGTTCTCTTAAGGAATATGATGTTTAACTTTGGCCTTTCAATGAAAGATTATTCAAAATCCTGTTATTCTGTGGTTTTCTCAGCAGTATTAGGCTGTTCTTGAATTGATCAACACATAATATAATTTGGGAACCCAATCAATGGTTCTTTTATTTTTGAAAGATGGTGACAAATTCTTTTGAAACTTGGAAAATTAGCTCCATCATTCATCCCTTACTCTTTCTTTGCTTCTCCTGCTCAACTTCCTAAAAACCATATTGTTTTGATGTCAGTGTGTAGAATAGATTATCTGTTGGGGAATCAGTATGTATTAATTATATTTGAATAAATGTAAGCTTGACAAATGATATGGGTAAGTAGGCGTTGTGCCCAATAGGTTATTCAGTTAATGAGGACACTAAAATTAGGGACCTCTAACATGCCAGAACCATATTTCTTGTAAATTTTCCCCAGTTTTGAGATTAACTGGCAATAGCTATATTTTTCTGGCTTTTTAAAGTCTAATATGGTAGAGTTTTAGGATTTATATAGTGCTTATTATAGAATAGTTGAGCTCTTTGTATTTATCACACTGCTATTGAAGTGAGCTAGAAGTATAGAAATCAGTCTTCTACCTTTTGGTTTTTCAGTAATCTATCTTTTAAAATATTATATCCCATACTCATTTTCCTGTCTTCTCTCTCCCACTAAAAAAATGATTACACACCATGCACATTTACGTACTGTTTTCATTGAAGGTGGGGGAGTTCAATGACACCCCTTAATATCCAGCCCACTGTAGGGATGTTAGAAAATCAGAGATGAAATTTCTCGGCTTAGGTGAGAGATGTTAGAAATATGTTAGCAAGATAGATTATTACATATTTAAAAATAGACTACTTTAAACCTTGCAAGATCACAGAAGCATTCAAAATAACTTTTAACCATGTGCAGTTCATTTGATAAAAATAAAAAGCCAAATAGTACAGACAAACTTATGAAGGCATCATTTCCCCCCTCATGGTTAACTCCTTATCTCTAAATAATGTAATTACCCACTACTTTTGAATTCATCATATTTAATTTTTTTCTGTTGATGTACCACAGTGACAAAGTGTTTTGATTAATGACACATTCTTTCTCTTATCCTTCCAGTTATATCACTGTCTCATTTCCATTGCTGCTCATTTCTGCACCTACAAAAAGGATACTCAAACTTCTATTTCTTGTTTTATCAGCTTTCAACTCCTTGATTCCACATTTTGTAAAACGAGCACATTAGTCATTTTATCTTTACCATTATTACTCTCTACCTTAAATTTCTCAACTTCTGTCAACTCACCTTTATTCTTGCTTTGTTGAGGTTAATAAAATTTACATACTGGTCTGTAGTTGTAGCTAAATCTTCTGTGACTGCTCTGTAGATGATTCTAAAAGTTAATACATACTTTGTTTGAGATATGTAAATATTGTTCAATGTAGTATATACCAGGATCATATTTCCTTTCTTTATGGTTACAATGTCCTGTGCTACTCAAAGGAGAATGTTTCTAGTAGATTCTTTTTTAAAAAAATCATACATTTCTTAAAAAAAAAGTCATATATTTCTTTACATAGCCTTATAATTCCTCAAGTTTTCTAGGCTTTCAGTCATACCATTGAATCTGTCAATTCCCTCTAGTTCCTGGGGACCTTCTTGTTATCTGGAGGTATGGGATTTTTTTTTTCTCCCCATTTTTTTTTACTTTTTGAATTATCACATTTTGTTCTGGAGTAATTTTTATTTCATTCTTTTGTTTTTCTTGGGCTTTTCTTCTTTCTGGCCTTCCTCAAGTGTTTGGTTGTCAGTTTTTTGTTTTGTTTTGTTTTTTTGAGGATCAATCAATAGATTAAGTACTGTGAAAATGGGTTGGCTTTTGACCAGCCAGCCTAGCTTTAAAGTGAGTGGTTGGGGATCTAGTTTAAAATAGGGACCTCCAAATGTCAGAATGAGGAGAGGAGGCCTATACATTCACAGGAACTAGCACCAGTATTAATCACTATAGTTCTTCCCAGACAGGCCAATATTTCTTTAAAGAATAAAACCCTTTCTCTCTCTCTGTTTTGTTTTGAGGGTGAGGGGCAATAAATACCTGCTTGTTGAATATATATGGCAAGTGGGAAGAGGGAAAGGAAAGAGGGCAGTTGGCTAGCTGGCTGTTCTTGGCTATCTATATATCTAATCTTTCTTTCAAAACATTTTTATTGATATATAAGTCACTTATACAATTCACCTATTTAAAGCACACAATTTAATGATTTTTATTATACTCACGGAGTTGTGCAGCCAGGACCACATCAATTTTAGAACATTTTTCCACTCCAAAATAAACCTCTTACCATTAAAATGGTTCTAAGACTCAATTTTCAATGTGTGGAACAAGGATGGGGGTGGGGTTCCCATGCAGTTCCAAATAATTCTCCAGACACCAGCTTGGTGTTCTATAATTCGATTCAATCCTGGCACTATCCATCTGGAGATAGCATCAGATCCCACAGGTTAAAGGGTCAGTTCTACAGGATTGCTCCCCACCCCCACTGCACCCAACCATTTCCCCATTTCAGATGCCAGTTTTAAGCCCATGTTGTTACCTGTACTTCCGACCCACCAGATACAGATTGGAAGTTCCCACGACCCCTTCCTTAGACTTCAGACAGCAGTCCCAAGCCTAGGTTGTTACGTGTACTTCTGATGGACCAGCTATAAATCAGAGGTTCCCATGACTTCCTCCTTAGGTTCAATTAATTTGTTAGAGCTGTTCACAGAACCCAGACAACTTACTAGATTACTGGGTTTTTTTGTTTTTGTTTTTTAGTAAGGGATATAACTCCAGAACAGCCAGATGGAAGAGTTGCATAGGGCGAGGTATGGGGAAAGGAACTTCCATGTCCTGTTTAGGTATGCCACTCTCCCCAAATTTTCATGTGTTCACCAACTCAGAAGCTCTCTAAACCCTGTCCTTTGGGTTTTTATGGAGGCTTCATTACCTAGGCATGATTGATTAAATCACAGGCCGTTGGCTATCTGTTCAACCTCCTGCCCGCCTCCCCTCCCTAGAGGTTGGGGTGGTAGGATTGAAAGTTCCAGCCCTCTAATCATATGGTTGGTTCTCCTGGCAAAGTCCCTATCCTTAGGTGAGGTCCAAAAGTCACCTCATTAACGTAATAAAAGACACCTTCATCGCTTCCAACACTTAGGAAATTGTGAAAACCCTTGGACATTTCACATAAATTGAATCATACAATATAAAGTCTTTTGTGATGTCTTCCTTTCACTTAGTATAATGTTTTCTTTCTTTTTTTTAAAAGATTTTATTTATTCATTTGAGAGAGAGAGCAAGCGAGAGCATGAGCGGGGGTGGGGGGCGGAGCAGCAGAAGGAGAGGGAGAAACAGACTCCCTACAGAGCAAGGGACCATGGGGCTCAATCCCAGGACCCTGAGATCATGACCTGAGCCGAAGGCAGACACTTAAACAACTGAGCCACCTAAGTGCCCTTTAGTATAATGTTTTCAAGGTTTATCTGTACTGTAGCATGTGTCAGTATTTCATTCGTTTTTAATGTAGAATAGTATTCTGTTGTATGAATATACCACATTATATTTATCTATTCATCAGTTGATGGACATTTAAACACTTGATCTTAGCCAAAAGGCAAAGAAGCCATATTTGATGGGTATTTAGATTTTCTACTTTATGGCTATTGTGAATAATGCTGTTACAAACATTCATATACAAATTTTCATTTCTCTTGGATATATATCTAGGAATAGAATAGCTGTAACTCTATGCTTAACCTTTTGAGGAACCACCAAACATTTTTCTGAAGTTGTAAACTTATTTTCATTCCTACCATTGATGCACTAGGGGTCCACCCAAGGATGAGGTTCTCCACATTCCTGTCAGCACTTGTTATTATCCATCTCTTTGATTATAGCAACCCTAGTGAGTGTGTGGCGGTATCTCATTGTGGTTATGATTTGCATTTCTCCGAACTGTGTCCATGGGGCGAGGGGCCAGGGCTTGTCAGTTGGTGGGCTTCTCTTAAGGACAGTTAGGGGACTACCTAGCTGTTTTCCTGGGGACTCAGATATCTGTAGGTGTAGGTCTTTTCTCCTGAGGTGGTCTTCTTTCTCTAGGGGTTTCTTTAACTTCTTTCTGGGGATCATGAGCCTAGTCCCATGGTTGGAGAAGGGAATTAGAGGATTGACTATCCAGGATATAGACTTTTTCTTCAACCATGTATTTTCAGTTACTTGCCCCATTCCCATGCTATTCTCTGTGTGTCCCTTTAATCTGGAGTCCCTTGTTTCGTTTAACTTCTCCAGAGATTATATTTCCTGGTTTCTATGAAGGTCTGTGTATCTGTTACTTACATAGATGTTTAAATAACTCTCTTGTCTTCAGATCCCATCTTACCTCACTTTCTCTGATACCTGGTGCTTTTACTTCCTGAGTCTTTTTGGAATTTTATGGGGTAAATAAATATATTCTCCAGGCATTTAGATTTGACCTTGCTGTGTCCTTTTGTATGGTTTACCTCTTCTCTGTTCACTTCTCATCTTCATAGATTGTGGTTAGGCTTACCACGGGTCTTTTGATTTCTTTGAAGGAGTTTATGTCTGTTTATTTTACTCCTTTTTGTGTGGGGTGGTTTTTTTGAGAGGAGAAGAGGACATAAGAGTTTTTAATTAACAATCTTGAAATAGGAAGTCATACTAACTCTTTTGATATAATGCGTCAGAGTCACTAGTCAGGTAAAGAAAATGTGAGTGGCTGTCTCCACAGGCTCTTAATTTCTGCCCTGAGTGAAATCATAATAAAGGGGGTCAGAATGCTTGCCAGGTCGTGATTACAGAAGCTTGGCTGTAAGTCATGGGCAAAAAGCTTGGTTGTCTGCCCCCACAGTTGAGTGAGTGGTTTCACCTCTGGGACCCAGTGAATGTTCAGACGGTTGAGTAATCCCACCTCAGGCACAGGGTTGGCAGCAAGGCCAGTAATATCTGAGTACTTGGCATGATAATTAATGGGGAATAGATGGGGAGTGTAAACATTTGACAGGATTTTGTCTCTTAGTTTCTTACAGTTTCATTTTCATTGCTATCAATAGGGTTGGTTTTGCTCAGAGAATGGGGGTATTCTTAATTTTGGCAGATGCAAGGATTGCTTTCATTCTAATATGGTTTCTCCAGGGAAAGGAGATGAACACTATGTTAGTCCGTGATCTACTTTAAGAGCTTTTTTTAAACCAGTTTATTTTTACTAATTTTTAAATTTTTTACTTAAAAAGTTGAAATATGGTTGATATACAGTGTTACATTAGTTTCAGGTGTACAACATAGTGATTCAACAACACTATAATTATGCTATGCTCACCACAAGTGTAGCTCCCATCTGTCACCATACTTTGCTATTACAACTGTATTTTCTATGCTGTACCTTTCATCTCTATGACTTACTCAATTCATAACTGGAATGAGCTCATCAGTAAGGTCAGAAGATGACGGGTAAGGTCTTGTTTAAGTTCTTAGCTCTTTGGTAGGTTGTGGGGATTGAGTTAGTTCTATTTGGATCACATAGAATTTGGGAACAGATGCTGGCTGACAAAAATCACATGTTTGCTGTGCAGAGAAAAGACAAAACTCTAGAATAGTTGCTCTCAAACTTCAGTGTCCACTAGAATCACCTGGAAGGCTTATTGAAACACAGGACTGCTAGGCCCCACTCTCAGAGTTTCTGACTCAGTAGGACTGGGATAGGGCCCAAGAATTTACATTTCTAACAAGTTTCTACCTGATGCTGATACTGCTGGTGTGGGGAACTACACTTTGAGAATCACTGCTTTTGAACAATGGTTCTTAAATTTTAGTGTGCAAAGAATTTTCTGGGAAGGTTTACTGAAAGTGTTGTGTCTAGGGCCTCACTTCTGGAAATTCTGATTTGGAAAGTTTGGGGTGAAGCCTAGGAATCTGCATTTTAAAGTAGCCTAGCTAATTCTGTGTTTTTTTTTTTTAATTCCACTGTGTAGGTATATACCACATTTTATCTATCTATTCATCATTTGATGGACAACCCCAGATAATTCTTATACAGGAACCACAGAAGATCAGCATACCATACTATGAGAAATGCTGCTCTGTAGGTTTCATGTAACAAAGATTGTAAGTTAATCATCCTGAGGCACCTGCCTGGCTCAGTCAGTAGAGTGTGCGACTCTTAATCTCAGGGTTGTGAGTTTGAGCCCCATGTTGGGTGTAGAGATTATTTAAAACAAATTAAAAAAATCATCCTTATTTATGTATTTTTACTAAATCAGAATACTACTTTTCTAATTTCCACATGTACTTTGGTATCAGTCAGTATCCCAGCAGGAAATAGAGCTTATCTCGGATGATTTAAATGAAGAGATTTTAGTGAAGGGATCATTGACAGGTGTAGGCAGAGTTAAGGGAACAAATAATGAAGCATCCAGATATTATCAGGAGTGGATCAACTTTTACCACTTCTAGGGTTGAAGGGACAGGAGGAAGTAATGGTATTATTTTGAGGGTTTATTAAGAGCGGGGGCCATGGAGAAGGGCCCTTCCTCTTACTCTTCATTCAGGCAGGAGAGACACAAAGTCTCATCAGTCAACTTTTGTTGCAAGGTGTTATTTTTGTCATTTTCCCATCTGAAACCAGAATTGCAATGTAGTCATCATTAGTGCTCATCATATAACCTAGTGGGAAAGGGGGTGGGTTGGTGAAGAAATAATTAATGTAAAATATGCTTAGCTGTAACATTTTCCATTTTTGTAGCTGGTCAGCACACTGAAGTTGAAAATCATAACTTTCTTCCTCCACTACCTATTTTCTATTCTCCTTATGTTTTTTCAGCACATTGGCTAGTCAGGCTTCTTTGCCTTCATACCCCAAAGATCTGAGTCCTTAAGTGTCCTATATTTATTGGGTTAACATAGTTTTTCATTAAATTTGTTATTGGACATAGGAATAATACTAAGAGGCTGGCCAGTGAATCCCTTGGATTTTAGACATGTTTATCTGTTCCTCATGTACAACAGCCACTCAGTTTCCTCTTAGTAATAGGGAGAAATGACTCTGTTAGCACATTAACCATTTTTTTTGCCTGTGGTGGAATCCCAACTGGGGCATTCTCAGCTTCAAATTTAATAGGACTGTGACTGTGTTCCTTGCTGGAAGCTTTTCTGGGAACTAGGATCTTTAATGTCTTCACAAAGTATGTCCATGATGAGAAATCCTTCCACACAGATCCTTTCTGGACCTCCTTTTTACCAATATTTCAGTCTTTTTCTTTCTACTTCCTTGATCCCAACCCATTAGCCATTACCCATGTATCAGTGTAAATCTGAATCTTAGGCTGTCTCACATTCCCAGTAAAGTGACAACGAGATGTATTGCTCAAAATTAAACTCATTGGGAAGATTTTCCTTTGTTACTGTTTTTCAAGGAAACTTTGGAGTGAGAAACTGATGTTACAGCTTACCCGTGCTGCCAGCATATCATGTAGACGCATCTGTAAACCAAGGCTGTGGGTTTTTTTCTTCTTCTGTTCATTGGTCATAGGAAATTGAACTGGAAATTGAAATGAGGTCATGGAAGAGGCAGTGAAGCAGCTGGAGTAGGTACTATGGGATTTGAGCCACTTACTCAGTTTATGCCTTCTTTTCTTATTCATATATTTCATTTCTCTTTAATGATAAGGTGCTGTTTCACATACTCAATTTCGTAACTCAGTAGATTGGGTAACCCATTTCCTGATGGGCAGCTCTGGTCATGTAGTCACTTGGTGTCCTGTAACTAGATGTTCTATCTGTATCATGGCCCTGCAGAACTAGGAGCTGTTTCTCGAATGGAGAATAACTGTTGACAGATAACCTGAGTGTCTGTACAATGACTCTTCTTTTGGGGGTTTTCAGAGGCTCTATAGAGTACACTTTTCTGGTATAGGTAATTCAAGTACTACTGGGTCTTTTGGGCCATAGAAAATCAGCTTACTTTATAGCCTTTATTAGCCTCAGAACCCTCTCTTGCTCTGGGCTCTGCTTAAAAGTAGCCACTCTACCTGAATGTATGACACATTGCTTCCAAAATTCAAGGACAGTCTCCATGTTCTGTGCTTTTTTTTCTTTTTGGAAGGCAGTGCAAGGGGAAGCAACATCTTTTTTTAGAGGGCATATTCTAACACGTCCCAGATTTTCCTGGAAACTTCACAGTGTGGTGGGCTCTTGAATTTTATGGGGTACTTGCCACTTCCTGCTTACCAGATTTACTTGTAACGTCATCGGTATTGGACCAGTGCTAAAAGAAGATATCCGTTTTTAAAAATTATGCACGACAGAGAGTTTTTACTTGTAAATGCTTATCAGTACGCCAAGTAATAATGTGTAACTAGTTTTTGAATTCCATCATCTAGTAATTTTGATTAAGAGAAACTAAAAGCAGCCCAAACAATTGTACTAGTATTCTTTGTACTAACCTTATCCAGAAAGGACTATTTTAAGGCTGGCTGCTGTTTCACACAGGTTACAAATAACCATTACTTTTTCATAGATGAAATACCTGACCTTCAAGAAAGCTTTAGGGAAAAAAAAAATTAATCCCTTTCTTTCTTAATTTTTTTTTACTTATCCAAGAAAGAAAATGCCAGTATTGATATATATGTTGCTTGAGCTAAAAAGCTTGGGAAAACACACAATGTATACCCATTAAATTTCTTTTTTTATTTTTATTTTTTTTTTTAAAGATTTTATTTATTTATTTGAGAGAGAGAGAATGAGAGAGAGCACATGAGAGAGGGGAGGGTCAGAGGGAGAAGCAGACTCCCTGCCGAGCAGGAAGCCTGATGTGGGACTCGATCCAGGGACTCCAGGATCATGACCTGAGCCGAAGGCAGTCGCTTAACCAACTGAGCCACCCAGGCGCCCCTAAATTTCTTTTTTTTTTTTTTTTTTTTTTTAAAGATTTTATTTATTTATTTGACAGAGAGAGACACAGCGAGAGAGGGAACACAGGCAGGGGGAGTGGGAGAGGGAGAAGCAGGCTTCCCGCCGAGCAGGGAGCCCGATGTGGGGCTCGATCCCAGGACCCTGAGATCATGACCTGAGCCGAAGGCAGACGCTTAACGACTGAGCCACCCAGGCGCCCCCCTAAATTTCTTTTTTTAAAGGTTATTATTTATTTTTTATTAAGTAATCTTTATGCCTAGTGGGGCTTGAACTTGTGACCCCAAGATCAAGAGTCGCATGCTCCACCGACTGAGCCAGCCAGGTGCCCCACCCATTAAATTTCTAGCATATGAGGTAAAAAGATAAAGTCTTTGAATAAGCTCTGAGTTTGTACCAAGAAGCTAGATTTGCTATTCTTCCAAAAGTAAAGGAACCTACTATATAACCTACGTCAGTAATTTCATGGCTTTTCATAAGAATATAACTTGAGTTTTGCTAAAGCTTCGTATTCTATGAAGGCATTTGAAATGCCAATCTGTGGAACAGGCTCTTTCTTTTTCCCCTAACTGTTTATGGGGCAATTTTCACGGATTTCTGGTGGGATGTTGCACACAAAGACTAAAAGGTTTTCCAGGACTTCATCCCTGTTCTGCTGGAAGTAGTTCTGGAGGATGGATGGTCATCCCCTGGGTATTCTTTTCCACTTCAGTGCTGCACTGGGATCCCAGAACCGCTGCTTCCTTGGCCTTGAACTCTTTCTCCCTCTGCAGGTGATGTTGTTCAATTTTAGCCTGAGCTTCTTTGGCCTGCTTTGGCCTCAGGGTTGTTTATTTGTGGGCCTCAGACACCAATGTGGCCTGCTTTTTGCTTGCAGTAGCTGCAGGATGTGCTGTAACTGACTGGCCGTGGCAGCCTGTACTACTGTCTTTGACAGGCAAAGGGAACTACTTGTGATCTTTATTCATTTGGATTGAGAAATGTAATAGATTATTAATAGATTTGCACCAGGTTTCATGAGCTGTGTTGACCTTTTCCACTAAATATATCTTATTTTTGAAGAGCAGCTGTAATTGGAATTTCTCCTAAGTTTATGATAATCCATAGTCGTTATCCAAGATCCATTTGGCTCTTTCACAGGCCAAATAGGGTAATGAATGAGGATGCATCATTGTTGCATTTTTTGTCTTTGATGGTGGCACTAATCTCTGCAGTTTCCTTAGGGACGAGTATTGATTTTGAAAAGTGTGCTCTTTTGGTGGGTTGGGAGAAGTTCCAAGGGATTCCAGTTAGTCTCTGCTATCATAATAACCTTCACAATACTCTTCCTTAGCAGAAGCTAAGGTAAGGATTCAGCTAGTTTATGAGTATATCTGTTCCAACTTCGTATTACATCAATGAGAAAATAATGGCAGGATGGGTTTATGTACCCGCTGGATTTACTGTGAGAAAGACTTGGGTGAAAGCTTCATTTATAACTAAAATTAAAGCTTTAAGTCCCACTTTGACTAGTGGGTCATGTGACATTCGACATTTTCAGGCATTAATGAACCTAGAAGGTCTGTGTATTTCCTTTCCTTTTATTTTATTTTTTAAAAGATTTTATTTATTTATTTGAGAGAGAGAATGAGATAGAGCATTAGAGGGGGGAGGGTCAGAGGGAGAAGCAGACTCCCCGCTGAGCAGGGAGCCGGATGCGGGACTCGATCCCAGGACTCCAGGATCACGACCTGAGCTGAAGGCAGTCGCTTAACCAACTGAGCCACCCAGGCGCCCCTGTGTATTTCCTTTTAATTAGTGCACCATCACTCAGTTAAATGGCCATCATAGGTGCTTTTAGGTTCTCCATGTACCTTGATTTGGGAGTTCAAGGTCCCAAGCTTTTTTATTTTGTAAGTGCTTAAGCAGAGCAGGTTGCCCGCTTAAGGAGTCTTTGTAATTACTCTTGTCATCAAACAATCAAGTGCAATAGCCATTTATCACTCAAAGCCCAGTCTTCAACTGGCACTTTATCCCACACTGTACCAATAATAATTTGAACAATTATGATTCCATTGCATGCCATGTATTTCTTTTGTTTTTTTTCTCCCCACCCCTACAGGAAGATCATCTGTGCATTCATCAGCTATGTGAGCAAAACAGTCCCCAAATTCCTACATACTGTATCAGTTAAGATCCCAGAGGGTATTATGCTAAGCGAAATAAGTCAATCAGAGAAAGACATGTATCATATGATCTCACTGGTATGAGGAATTCTTAATCTCAGGAAACAAACTGAGGGTTGCTGGAGTGGTGGGGGGGTGGGAGGGATGGGGTGGCTGGGCGATAGACATTGGGGAGGGTATGTGCTATGGTGAGCACTGTGAATTGTGTAAGACGAATCACAGACCTGTACCTCTGAAACAAATAATACATTGTATATTAAAAAAAAAAAAAAGGGAGGAGGAAGGGAAAAATGAAGGGGGGGGAATCAGAGGGGGCGATGAACCATGAGAGACTATGGACTCTGAGAAACAAACTGAGGGTTTTAGAGGGGAGGGGGGTGGGGGGATGGGTTAGCCTGGTGATGGGTATTAAAGAGGGCACGTATTGAATGGAGCAGTGGGTGTTATACACAAACAATGAATCATGGAACACTACATCAAAAACTAATGCTTTAATGTATGGTGATTAACATAACATAATAAAATAAAATTAAAAAAAGATGCAAAAAAAAAAAAAATCCCAGCAGGAAAAAGCATTCATGGCAGATGGTTCCAAGAGACTTTAAAGAAGTGGGATTACTTATAGAGGGGTGGGAAGAGTTAAGAAAAGAAATTATCTCTATAGTTAGCAGAATAAATGTAAACTATCTAATTTAAATAATTGTATTTTGGGGTATGTTTGTTATGGCAGCTTGACCTTTAACGTAACTAATACGATAATTTACATTATTATGGCTGTGTAGACACTACTGACTGCTGAGGCATGATTATATTTCTTCTCTGTTTTCTCTGAAGTTAAAAATAATTT
The DNA here is from genome assembly GCF_002201575.2 of Neomonachus schauinslandi. NCBI lineage: Eukaryota > Metazoa > Chordata > Mammalia > Carnivora > Phocidae > Neomonachus > Neomonachus schauinslandi. Next base: position 62,384,622 of record NC_058414.1, read on the forward strand.
AAAGGACATTTTTATACCCTTTAACCAGATTTCTCCACTGTTAATATTTTTATCTCATTTTTTTATCTTCTTTCTTTCTTTCTTTCTTTCTTTCTTTCTTTCTTTCTTTCTTTCTTTCTTTCTTTCTTTCTTTCTTTCTTCTTTCTTTCTTTCTTCTTTCTTTCTCTTGTGCTCACTCTCTCATGCATACACTTAACCGACTGAGCCACCCAGGCACCTTTTAGTGTGTATTTCTTAAGAATAGGAATATTCTTACATAACCACAGTACAGTTATTAATTTCATAAAATTACATTGATATAATACTTTTATCTATTCTAAAACCCGAATTCTAATTTTGTCCATTGTTCTAATAATGTAAAAAGGTGCTTTATAGCATCCCCCCCACACTATTACAAGATCTAGTCCAGTCTGTATTCATTTGCATGTATTTTTGGCCTCTTTTTTTTTTTTTAAAGATTTTGTTTATTTATTTGACAGAGAGAGACATAGCGAGAGAGGAAACATAAGCAGGGGGAGTGGGAGAGGGAGAAGCAGGCTTCCCGCAGAGCAGAGAGCCTGATGCGGGGCTCGATCCCAGGACCCTGGGATCATGACCTGAGCCGAAGGCAGACGCTTAACGACTGAGCCACCCAGGCGCCCCTTTTTGGCCTCTTTTAAGCTGGGAAATTTCCACAGCCTTTCCTTGTCTTCTGTGACATTGACATTTTTGAAGAGACTCTCTCACCACTTAAAAAAAAAAATTCTCGTTTTGTTTATCAATTGTTTCCTTGTGACATTAAGATTATACATTCTTGGCCAGACTAGTATACTACTGCCAAGAATAGGTAATATTGCATTTTCTGTACAGTATCATGTAGAGTCACCTTCATTGATGATTAATTTTGATCTGCTGGTCAAGGTGTTGCTTGACTTCTCCACTGTATAATTACTGTTTTCCCCCATTGCTACTAGTAAGCAGTATACATATCCTGCTTTTCCTCAAAAGTTCCCCTTAAATTTATCATTCATTGTTGATTCTTGCCTGATAAAATCTTTACAGTGATGGTTACAAGGTGATTTTTCTAACTCAGCACTTACTTTATATTTGTCATTTGGCCCTCAGTGTTCTTTAAGCAGTAGATTTCCCTTATCCCTCATTTATTCATTTGTCTATTATTAGTGTGGACTCATGAATTTCTATTTTTCTCAATAATTTATAAGTCAATATTGAACTTAATACTTTTGGTGCTTAAATTGTCCCAGATTTGGCCAGTGGAAGCCTCTTTAAGCTAGCTCCTGTGTCCTTGTGACATGCCTTTTTTCTTTTTTTAAGGACTTTTAAAACTTTATAGCACAGCAGGATGTTCCAGGATCATCTTATACCTATCCTGCTCTGGCCATGGAATAAGCTATTTCTCTGGGCAGCCCTGGTTCCTATTAGTGGGAAATGGTATTAGAGACTGAGATATGAGTGCTGGTGTGCTCTTGTTACATGGTATCTTTGCTTTTAGGCCCTTTTAGAAGACAAACCTATAAATATGTACATGTACATATATTTACATGTACATGCATAAGCACATACATAGAAACATGCACAGAAATATGGATATATGCACATGAACGTGCATCAACTTAGACATATACATTATTTAGATATCATGAGTTCACACCAATATCTCCAATTTTAGTCTATCCCTACATGGTTCTTTTTTCCTTTCCCATTCCATATTTATATCCCTTCTTCCAAAGTGGATCCCTGGCTCCCAACAACATTCACACATGTATTCATTCACTCATTCCTGTAACACATATAAAGTAGTTTCAGAATGTCTTCTGACCATATCACTACAATAAACAAACCTCTGTTCCTTCTCTTTTTAGCTAACTCACTCCCAAAATCAAGTGCTTCTCTAAGACTGACCCTTGGAATCCCGCATACTTTCAAGTTCCTTCCCTCTGACCAGAGCCATGAACTCCTAGGTCACAACCCATGTTGAGTATTTTTGCATTATTGTTTCACTTTTTTCTTTGATTTTTATCTGTCCTTTCCCTAAGATCTCTGCTTCCCTCTGTTCCTTTTCATCAAATCTTATCAGCCTTTCTTTCTCTACTTTCTATACTCTTAGGTTTCTGGTAGTAACATTGGGCTGGTGGTAGAATTGCTGTTGGAATTCCCCTGTCCATATATGGTGGAGGTTGCAGTATTCTCTGTATCACAGTAATGCAGAAGGTACAGGGTCAATGAGTTTTATGTCTCTCCTCCCCTTGCCCCCCCCCAGGAGAGTAAAAGAGGAAGGGCTTTGAATTAGGTGACCACCATTACTCTGTGAATCTAGAAACTCTGTTTTTTAAAAGACTTTTATATCAGGGTGCCTGGGTGGCTCAGTCGTTGGGCATCTGCCTTCGGCTCAGGTCATGATCCCAGGGTCCTGGGATCAAGCCCCGCCATCGGGCTCCCTGCTCCGCGGGAAGCCTGCTTCTCCCTCTCCCACTCCCCCTGCTTGTGTTCCCTTTCTCACTGTGTCTCTCTCTGTCAAATAAATAAATAAAATCTTAAAAAAAAAAGACTTTTTAGATCTCAGACATATTAAAGTGAATATAAAGGGACATTATGAACAATATTATGCCAATAATTTAATAACTTAGATGAAATAAATAATTTCAAGACCATAATTTACTAAAAACCAACACAAGAAGAAATGGAAAGTTTTAATAGCCCTATATCTATTCAAATTTTTGAATTCATAATAAAAAAAACATTTCACAAAGGATATTTCTAGCTTAGATAGTGTCACAGGTGAAATATAATAAAAGTTTAAGGAAGAGATAATATCAGTGTTATATAAACTCTTTCCAAAATAGATGAGGAAGGAATGCTTCCTAATGCATTTATGAGGCCTATATAGTCTTGATACTAAAGCTGACGAAGGTATTATAATAAGGAAAAATTACAATCAGTATCCCTCATTGACACAGATGCAAAAATAATATTAGCAAATGGAATCTAGCAGTATACAAAATGGATAACCTATCATGACAAATTGAAAGTTTCTTGCAGGAATATAAGATTGGTTCCACAATTGAAAATAAATCCATACAAAAACAAGAAGAAAAGCTACAAGATTTAACATAAAATGGGTTATAGACCTAAATTTAAAAGCTAAAACTATTAAACTTGTCAAAGAAAAAAAATTTATTTTTATAAAGAAAATTTTTATTACATTGGAGTAGGCAAAGATTTCTCAGGCATACAAAGCACAAATCATAAAAGAAAGAAAATACAAATGAATTATACTTCACCAAAATTGAAATCTGTCTTCAAAAGATAACTTCAAAGGAAAACATTTTTTTAAAATAAAGATTTTATTTATTTGAGAGAGAGAGAGTGAGCACACGAGCAGGGGTGTGGGGTAGAGGAAGAGGGAGACGCAGGCTCTCTGCTGAGCAGGGAGCCCCATGTGGGGCTCGATTCCAGGACCCTGAGATCATGACCTGAGCCGAAGGCAGACGCTTAACCAATTGAGCCACCCAGGCACCCTGAAAAGAAAACATTTTTATAAGAAAATGAAAAGGCAAGCCTCAGACTGAAAGAAAATATTCACAGTGCATATAGCTGACAAATGTGTTGTATCCAGAACATATAATGGATTCTTATTTCTCAATAAGAAGATAACCCCATTTTAAAACATGGACAAATGTTTGAAGAGACATATCACAAAAGAAGATATATACCAATGGCCCAATAAGGACATGAAAAGATGCTCAGCATCGATAGGCCCCAGGGAAATTCAAATTAAAACCACAGTGAGATACCTCTACATATCCAGCAGAAAAGCTAAAATAAAAAAAGACTGAAAATAACAAGTTCAGTTACTGTGAACTTGTGACAACTTGATTTTTTTAATCTAAAATGTAATGTATTTTATTTATTTTTTTTAAAATTTTATTATGTTATGTTAGTCACCATACAATACCTCATTAGTTTTTGATGTACTGATCCACAATTCATTGTTTTCATATAACACCCAGTGCTCCATGCAGTATGTGCCCTCCGTAATACCCATCACTGGGCTAACCCATCCCCCCACCCCCCTCCCCTCTAAAACCCTCAGTTTGTTTCTCAGAGTCCATAGTCTCTCATGGTTCATCTCTCCCTCTGCTTTCCCCCCCTTCATTTTTTCCCTTCCTTCTCCTAATGTCCTCCATGCTATTCCTTATGTTCCACAAATAAGTGAAACCATATGATAATTGACTTTCTCTGCTTCACTTATTTCACTTAGCATAATCTCCTCCAGTCCCATCCATGTTGATGTAAAAGTTGGGTATTCATCCTTTTTGATGGCTGAGTAATATTCCATTGTATATATGGACCACATCTTCTTTATCCATTCTTTTGTTGAAGGGCATCTCGGCTCTTTCCACAGTTTGGCTATTGCGGACATTGCTGCTATGAACATTGGGGTGCATATGGCCCTTCTTTTCACTACATCTGTGTCCTTGGGGTAAATACCCAGGAGTGCAATTGCTGGGTCATAGGGTAGCGCTATTTTTAATTTTCTGAGGAACCTCCACACTGTTTTCCAAAGTGGCTGTACCAACTTGCATTCCCTCCAACAGTGTAAGAGGGTTCCCCTTTCTCCACAACCTCTCCAACATTTGTTGTTTCTTGCTTTGTCAATTTTTGCCATTCTAACTGGTGTCAGGTGGTATCTCAGTGTGGTTTTGATTTGAATTTCCCTGATGGCACAAATGGCTAACAGACACATGACAGCTTGATTTTATGTTCTCATAGGGCAGATCTGTGGGAAGTCCAAGGTATTTCCTAAACTTCTTTGACTTGAGATACCTTAACTCCCAAACTCTCTTCCCTGTGGATCTCGTTAAGGCTTGGTTTTAGGCTTTGGTAGGTGGGTTTAGAGCAGGGCTTACTCTGGGGCAAGATTCTTACTCTTAAGGGAACAGCAGCCTTTCTCAGGGCGTTTACAAGGTGTTAATGAAGTCTCCCCATCTCAGCTGGGCCAGGCCTTTAATATCCCCCAACACTGCTTGACTGCTGGTATCTATTCCGTTCCTTCCCTGGTAGCCATCATCCTCTGGTCAGTCCTGCACAGTCTCTCTGTGTGCATGGTCAGGTCAGTGCTCAACCAGGGGCTCTCAGGGATCTATCTCACAGCCTTCTATTCTCCCAGAGTGGCTGCACCAGTTTGCATTCCCACCAACAGTGTAAGGGGGTTCCCCTTTCTCTGCATCCTCGCCAACATCTCTTGTTTCCCAAGTTGTTAATTTTATGGTAGTTTTTATTAAAAATAGTCATTTTTTAACACTAAAGGTGCTTTTTTTTGACAGTTAGTATTTCTGCTTACATGAACCATTATTGCACCTGTGCAGTATTTTGAGCTTAAAGAAACTTTGAAAACAAAGGAAATGATTAAAATTCAAAAATTTTAGTTCCCCAAATACTAACTTACCTGCTGATTACTTATATTTTGTATTGATTCTGTACAATGTTTATAATGCAAATATATTCCAATTATATTTTGATATAGGATAGCATTTATAATCCTCAGAATATACATATATTTCAACCATGCCAAGGTAACACTGGTGTTCAAACAACAGTAGCTAGTCTGAAGTTTAAAAGAAACACTTGCTCGCTGAAGTACATTCCTTTTGAGGCATGGACTGGAAACCATGTTGAGTATGCTAAGTGGTTCCATCTGACCTGCAGAAAATCACTATTGGTTACATTTTCACTTTGTACTATATGTTACTGACAAAGCCAACTGGCTGAAGTAAGCTTTTTGAAATGGACATTTCTGGTTGAGCTTTTGGAAGACTGCATTTTTAAATGTGAAACATAAAAAAAATACTGTTCACTGGTTGCATATTAAAAGCAAATGGCCAGAGGAAACAAGATGAATTATAAAAACTCATAAGATGAAAACATTAAATTTTGTGTACAATTTTATTATTTGTAGTAGGTTTAAAAATAATTACACTTAATAAGCCAACCTCCTTAAAAGAGCAAAAAGATACACTATCAACCTCAGACATTACAGCAAAGGATACATTGATATACCTTAATAAAGAAAAGATTTTGACATTGTTCCTTTTATAAATATTTAATCATATAGGTTTTATAAATATTTTATAAATATTTAATTATATAGGTTTTATATGTACTGAGTGAAGACTTGGAAAATTGATGTGAATCAATGTATCAGTGTACTTTTGACCTTTGAGGAAATGCAATCTGGGCTGGAAAAAACTATGAACTTGAGGCAAAATATTCTGAGTTTGAGTCTTTGTTTTGCCATTGACTGACTTTGTCAGTATAAAACACATCCTCTTTTTAGCCTTGGGTTTCCCTTAAAATATGGTTCTGTATTTGCCTGATCCTGTCATTGTCAGTAATGAACTGTTATTTAGAAGTAGCTTAAGCTCCTGGTAAGAAAGCCGCTTTTGTAAATTCCGGGTATTATTTTTATAGCGTGCAGTAACTGAACTGGTGAAGCTAGAGCTTATGAACCACATGTGACATTGAAAGATTGCTGAATATTCAGAAGTAGTTACACAGGCCTTCTTATTTAGTTAGGATTTACCAGGCTTCTTCTGGGAAGCTCTTTGCTAGATACTATTAGAGTTATAAGGTAAATACATGCTAGTGTCCCAGCCCTAAGAAAGGAAAGAAACCAATATCAGAAACTGACATGAGTTACATGCTGACTTGTGCCAAGTACTTTACTGGTGATTTACTGACCTCATGCAATCACCTACATCAGTTGAAGGTCTCATAATAGCATTTATTGAGTGCTCACTGTGTGCCAGTTATTTTGCTGAGAGTTGTATAACTGTAGTCTGTTTTACAGATGAGGAAACTAAGGTTTAAAGAATTTCTTTAAGGGCATGTAGCTGACAAATGGCAGAGTGCACATTTCACAACTATAATGCTTGTTGGGGTCAACATATCGTCAAATGAGAAGAGTGCGAGTTGGTATCATGACATATTTCTATGTTGAGAGAATCAGAGTGGATGCCACTGATACTTTTTTGACTGACCCTATATAGTCATAATGGATTGGTGGCAATAATTATCATTCTCAAGGGAAAAAAAAGAGATGGTGGGAGAGACTACAGATTCTCAATGGTGGGTGAATGTCAGTGCAGTTTGAAAAAACTATTCTTACCCTTACCTTCTTGAGAATTCATATCCCAAAGGGGAAAATTTGTCCTATACTCTCCAAAATGGAGATTTTTTAAGGAGAATTTTGCATGTTAGTATGGAAGATAATTTTTTTAGAAGATTCATTCATTTATTTTAGAGAGAGAGCATGAGTGAGAGGGGCAGAGGGAGAGGGAGAGAGAATCTCAAGCAGCACAGAGCCCGATGCCAGGCTTGATCTCGTAACCCTGAGATCATGACCTGAGCTGAAACCAAGAGTTGGATGCTTAATCGATTGTACCACGCAGGTGCCTCTGGGAGATAATTTTTAATGGATTTTAAACTGTTAGATGATGATAGCATCTAACTTTGTTTAAACTCTACTTTGTTTAAAGTAGAGTTTAAACAAATACCCAGGTCTACTTTGTTAGACATTCTTAGGTTGTTATGGGTATATCTTGTAGATCTTTTATTGGTAGGTGTTAGATAAATACTGCCAGATTAGAGAAATCTCTTCTCTCACTTCTGATTTTATGTGGAACAAAGAAGAGGATGTAAGAGCCATATGAAATATGTATTTGTGTTATTAAGAGTGATGCTCAAAAAGTTAAAAAAAATTAAACATAGAATGAATCAACAATTCCACTTTTTGGTATATACCCCCCAAAAAATGAAAGCAGGAACTCAAGCAAATATTTGTATGCCCATGTTCATAGCAGCATTATTTACAATAGCCAAAAGGTAGAAGCAACCCAAATGTCCCATGACAGTTAAATAAACAAAATGTGATATATACATACAATGGAATGTTAATTCAGTCATAAAAAAGAATGAAGTACTGATATATGCTACTGTATAGATGAATCTTGGAGACATTTGCTAAGTGAAATAAGCCAGTCATGAAAGGATAAATATTGTATGATTCCTTTTATTTGAGGTCCCTTGAATAGTGAGATTCATAGAGACAGAAAGTAGAATGATAGCTGCCAGGGGCTGAGTGGAAGAGGGAATGGGGAATTAGTATTTAATGGGTACAGAGTTTTAGCTCGGAAAGATGAAAAAGTTCTGCAGACGGATGGTGGTAATGATTGTACAACACTATAAACGTACCTCATGCCACAGAACTGTACATTTAAAAATGGTTAAAATGAAAGATTTTATGTTATGCATATTTTACCCTAATTAAAAAAATACACACAGTACCCCAAAAAAGTGGGATGAAATGAATTTCAAAAAGTATGAGTGATAATACAGTAGAGTCCTTAAAGTCTCTACACTAACAAAAGGAAGAAGGGTAACTTCCTGTATATTGTTAGGTCTCTTGATATGAAGTTATACTTGACCTTGGGTCAGGAATGTGCTAAGGGAGGTGAGGACAGAGAATTAAAATTGAGAATGAAAGAAGAGTTAGGCTTTAATTAATTAATTAATTAATTAATTTTTAAAGATTATTTATTTGAGAGAGAGAGAGAACATGGCAGGAGGGGCAGAAGGAGAAGGAGAGAATCTCCAGCAGACTCCCCAGTGATGTGGAGCCCAATTGGGGCTCGATTTCACTCATGACCTGAGCAGAAATCAAGAGTCAGAGGCTTAACTGATCCACCCAGGTGCCCCATTAGGCTTTATTTTTAAAACTATTTTATTTTATTTTTTATTTTTTAAAAGATTTTATTTATTTATTTGACAGAGAGAGAGAGAGAGAGAGATCACAAGTAGGCAGACAGGCAGGCAGAGGGAGAGGGAGAAGCAGGCTCCCTGCTGAGCACAGAGCCCCATGTGGGGCTCGATCCCAGGACCCTGGGATCATGACCTGAGCCGAAGGCAGATGCTCAACCATCTGAGCCACCCAGGTGTCCCTTTTAAAACTATTTTAAAGAAGTAGGTAGTTTAGGTGCTTAGAAAATCTGAATTAGTGTGTCCTTCAAAAAAAGCATATAAGAATGACCTTTTGAAGGAAAATTAATTATCATTGTCTTTAGGGTTTAATTTGTAATTTAAACATAAGAGGTTTATTTTTCTCTTTATCAGGGTTTCTTATGCCCTTGACACTATTGGCACTTTGGTCTAGATAATTATTTGTTGTAGAGGCTGGCCTGTGCTATTGCAGGTTGTTCATCTCTACCCATTAGATGCTAGTAACACCCACCTCCTCCCCCACACAGTGTGACAACCACTGGGCAGCATAAATCACCCTCACTGCTCTACATTACAGGATTAGTGTTAACAAAAAATTAAGGACTGCATCTTGGGTATAACTTATCCCCTGCTTTTTTTTTTCCATTTAATTAATTAGTTGATTGACTTTTATTTTAATTCCAGTTAGTTAACATATAGTGTAGTATTAGTTTCAGGTGTACAATATAGTGCTTCAACACTTCCATACAACACCCAGTGCTCATCACAACAAGTGCATTCTTTAATCACTATATTGTACACCTGAAACTAATACTACACTATATGTTAACTAACTGGAATTTAAATAAAAACTAAAAAAAGTGATTTAGTAATTCTCTACATTACTCAGTGCTCATTTAGATAAGTGCACTCTTCATCCCCTCTACCTATTTCACCCATCCTACTCAACTCTCCTCTGGTAACCGTTAGTTAGTTTTCTATAGTTAAGCATCTGTTTTTTGGTTTGTCTCTTTTTTCTTTGTTCATTTGCTTTGTGTCTTAAATTCCACATATGAATGAAATGATATGGTACTTGACTTTCTCTGACATTTCGCTTAGCATTATACTCTCTAGACGCATTCATGTTGTTGCCAATGGTTAGATTTCCTTCTGTTTTATGGCTGAATAATATTCTACTGTATATATATACCACATCTTCTTTATCAATTCATCTATCAATGGATACTTGGGCTGCTTGCATATTTTGGCTATTGTAAATAATGCTTCAATAAACATAGGGATGAATATATCTTTTTATTTTTTTTTATTTTATGTTTTTTTATTTTTTAAAATTTTTTAGTTTTTTTATTCTTATGTTAATCCCCATACATTACATCATTAGTTTTAGATGTAGTGTTCCATGATTCATTGTTTGTGCATAACACCCAGTGCTCCATGCAGAACGTGCCCTCCTCAATACCCATCACCAGGCTAACCCATCCTCCCACCCCCCTCCCATCTAGAACCCTCAGTTTGTTTTTCAGAGTCCATCATCTCTCATGGTTCATCTACCCCTCCGATTTCCCCCCTTCATTCTTCCCCTCCTGCTACCTTCTTCTTCTTCTTTTTTTTTTTCTTAACATATATTGCCTTATTTGTTTCAGAGGTACAGATCTGAGATTCAACAGTCTTGCACAATTCACAGTGCTTACCAGAGCACATACCCTCCCCAGTGTCTATCACCCAGTCACCCCATCCCTCCCACCCCACCCCCCACTCCAGCAACCCTCAGTTTGTTTCCTGCGATTAAGAATTCCTCATATCAGTGAGGTCATATGATACATGTCTTTCTCTGTTTGACTTATTTCGCTCAACATAATACCCTCCAGTTCCATCCACGTCGTTGCAAATGGCAAGATCTCATTCCTTTTGATGGCTGCATAATATTCCATTGTGTGTGTGTGTGTATATATATATATATATATATATATATACCACATCTTCTTTATCCATTCATCTGTCGATGGACATCTTGGCTCTTTCCACAGTTTGGCTATTGTGGACATTGCTGCTATAAACATCGGGGTGCATGTACCCTTTCGGATCCCTACTTTTGTATCCTTGGGGTAAATACCCAGTAGTGCAATTGCTGGATCATAGGGTAGCTCTATTTTCAACTTTTTGAGGAACCTCCATACTGTTTTCCAGAGTGGCTGCACCAGCTTGCATTCCCACCAACAGTGTAGGAGGGTTCCCCTTTCTCCGCATCCCCGCCAACATCTGTCGTTTCCTGACTTGTTAATTTTAGCCATTCTGACTGGTGTGAGGTGGTATCTCATTGAGGTTTTGATTTGGATTTCCCTGATGCCGAGCGATGTTGAGCACTTTTTCATGTGTCTGTTGGCCATTTGGATGTCTTCTTTGGAAAAATGTCTGTTCATGTCTTCTGCCCATTTCTTGACTGGATTCTTTGTTCTTTGGGTGTTGAGTTTGATGAGTTCTTTATAGATTTTGGATACTAGCCCTTTATCTGATATGTCATTTGCAAATATCTTCTCCCATTCTGTCAGTTGTCTTTTGGTTTTGTGGACTGTTTCCTTTGCTTTGCAAAAGCTTTTTATCTTGATGAAGTCCCAATAGTTCATTTTTGCCCTTGCTTCCCTTGCCTTTGGCGATGTTTCTAGGAAGAAGTTGCTTCGGCTGAGGTCAAAGAGATTGCTGCCTGTGTTCTCCTTTAGGATTTTGATGGACTCCTGTCTCACATTGAGGTCTTTCAACCATTTGGAGTCTATTTTTGTGTGTGGTGTAAGGAAATGGTCCAGTTTCATTCTTCTGCATGTGGCTATCCAATTTTCCCAACACCATTTGTTGAAGAGACTGTCTTTTTTCCATTGGACATTCTTTCCTGCTTTGTCGAAGATGAGTTGACCATAGAGTTGAGGGTCCATTTCTGGGCTCTCTGTTCTGTTCCATTGATCTATGTGTCTGTTTTTGTGCCAGTACCATACTGTCTTGATGATGACAGCTTTGTAATAGAGCTGGAAGTCCGGAATTGTGATGCTGCCAGCTTTGCTTTTCTTTTTCAACATTCCTCTGGCTATGCGGGGTCTTTTCTGGTTCCATACAAATTTTAGGATTATTTGTTCCATTTCTTTGAAAAAAGTGGATGGTATTTTGATGGGGATTGCATTGAATGTGTAGATTGCTCTAGGTAGCATTGACATCTTCACAATATTTGTTCTTCCAATCCATGAGCATGGAACATTTTTCCATTTCTTTGTGTCTTCCTCAATTTCTTTCATGAGTATTTTATAGTTTTCTGAGTACAGATCCTTTGCCTCTTTGGTTAGATTTATTCCTAGGTATCTTATGGTTTTGGGTGCGATTGTAAATGGGATTGACTCCTTAATTTCTCTTTCTTCTGTCTTGTTGTTGGTGTATAGGAATGCCACTGACTTCTGTGCATTGATTTTATATCCTGCCACGTTACTGAATTCCTGTATGAGTTCTAGCAGTTTTGGGGTGGAGTCTTTGGGGTTTTCCACATAAAGTATCATATCATCTGCAAAGAGTGAGAGTTTGACTTCTTCTTTGCCGATTTGGATGCCTTTGATTTCTTTTTGTTGTCTGATTGCTGTGGCTAGGACTTCCAATACTATGTTGAATAGCAGTGGTGATAGTGGGCATCCCTGCCGCGTTCCTGACCTTAGGGGGAAAGCTCTCAGTTTTTCCCCTTTGAGAATGATATTCGCTGTAGGTTTTTCATAGATGGCTTTTATGATATTGAGTTATGTACCCTCTAGCCCTATACTCTGAAGAGTTTTGATCAAGAAAGGATGCTGTACTTTGTCAAAAGCTTTTTCTGCATCTATTGAGAGGATCATATGATTCTTGTTCTTTCTTTTGTTAATGTATTGTATCACATTGATTGATTTGCGGATGTTGAACCAACCTTGCGGCCCAGGGATAAATCCCACTTGGTCGTGGTGAATAATCCTTTTAATGTACTGTTGGATCCTATTGGCTAGTATTTTGGTGAGAATTTTTGCATCCATGTTCATCAGGGATATTGGTCTGTAATTCTCCATTTTGATGGGGTCTTTGTCTGGTTTTGGGATCAAGGTAATGCTGGCCTCATAAAATGAGTTTGGAATTTTTCCTTCCATTTCTATTTTTTGGAACAGTTTCAGAAGAATAGGTATTAATTCTTCTTGAAATGTTTGGTAGAATTCCCCTGGGAAGCTATCTGGCCCTGGGCTTTTGTTTTTTGGGAGATTTTCGATGACTGCTTCAATTTCCTTAGTGGTTATAGGTCTGTTCAGGTTTTCTATTTCTTCCTGGTTCAGTTTTGGTAGTTGATACATCTCTAGGAATGCATCCATTTCTTCCAGGTTATCTAATTTGCTGGCATAGAGTTGCTCATAATATGTTCTTATAATTGTTTGTATTTCTTTGGTGTTGGTTGTGATCTGTCCTCTTTCATTCATGATTTTGTTGATTTGGGTCCTTTCTCTTTTCTTTTTGATAAGTCTGGCTAGGGGTTTATCAATCTTGTTAATTCTTTTTTTTTAAATTTTATTTATTTATTTGAGAGAGAGAGAATGAGAGAGAGCACATGAGAGGGGGGAGGGTCAGAGGGAGAAGCAGACTCCCTGCCGAGCAGGGAGCCCGATGCGGGACTCGATCCCGGGACTCCAGGATCATGACCTGAGCTGAAGGCAGTCGCCTAACCAACTGAGCCACCCAGGCGCCCTCAATCTTGTTAATTCTTTCAAAGAACCAGCTCCTAGTTTCATTGATCTGTTCTACTGTTCTTTTAGTTTCTATTTCATTGATTTCTCCTCTGATCTTGATTATTTCTCTTCTCCTGCTGGGTTTAGGCTTTTTTGCTGTTCTTTCTCCAGCTCCTTTAGGTGTAGGGTTACATTGTGTATTTGAGACCTTTCTTGTTTCTTGAGAAAGGCTTGTATTGCTATATACTTTCCTCTTAGGACTGCCTTTGCTGCATCCCAAAGATTTTGAATAGTTGTGTTTTCATTTTCATTGGTTTCCATGAATTTTTTAAACTCTTCTTTAATTTCCTGGTTGACCCATTCATTCTTTAGTCGGATGCTCTTTAGCCTCCATGTATTTGAGTTCTTTCCGACTTTCCTCTTGTGATTGAGTTCTAGTTTCAAAGCATTGTGGTCTGAAAATATGCAGGGAATGATCCCAATCTTTTGGTACCAGTTGAGACCTGATTTATGACCTAGGATGTGATCCATTCTGGCGAATGTTCCATGGGGACTAGAGAAGAATGTGTATTCCGTTGCTTTGGGATGGAATGTTCTGAATATGTCTGTGAAGTCCATTTGGTCCAGTGTGTCATTTAAAGTCTTTATTTCCTTGTTGATCTTTTGCTTAGATGATCTGTCCCTTTCAGTGAGGGGGGTGTTAAAGTCCCCCACTATTATTGTATTGTTTTTGATGTGTTTCTTTGCTTTTGTTATTAATTGCCTTATATAATTGGCTGCTCCCATGTTAGGGGCATAGATATTTACAATTGTTAGATCTTCTTGTTGGATAGACCCTTTAAGTAGGATATAGTGTCCTTCCTCATCTCTTATTACAGTCTTTGGTTTAAAATCTAATTTGTCTGATATAAGGATTGCCACCCCAGCTTTCTTTTGGTGTCCATTAGCATGGGAAATGGTTTTCCACCCCCTCACTTTCAATCTGGGGGTGTCTTTGGGTCTAAAATGAGTCTCTTGCAGACAGCATATCGATGGGTCTTGTTTTTTAATCCAGTCTGATAGCCTGTGTCTTTTGATTGGGGCATTTAGCCCATTTACATTCAGGGTAACTATTGAAAGATAGGAATTTAGTGCCATTGTATTGCCTGTAAGGTGACTGTTACCGTATATCGTCTGTGTTCCTTTCTGGTCTATGTTGCTTTTAGGGTCTCTCTTTGCTTAGAGGACCCCTTTCAGGATTTCTTGTAGGGCTGGTTTTGTGTTTGCAAATTCCTTTAGTTTTTGTTTGTCCTGGAAGCTTTTTATCTCTCCTTCTATTTTCAATGACAGCCTAGCTGGATATAGTATTCTTGGCTGCATATTTTTCTCATTTAGTGCTCTGAATATATCCTGCCAGTCCTTTCTGGCCTGCCAGGTCTCTGTGGATAGGTCTGTTGCCAATCTAATGTTTCTACCCTTGTAGATTATAGATCTCTTCTCCCGAGCTGCTTTCAGGATTTTCTCTTTGTCTATGAGACTCGTAAGTTTTACTATTAGACGTCGGGTGTTGACCTGTTTTTATTGATTTTGAGAGGGGTTCTCTGTGCTTCCTGGATTTTGATGCCTGTTTCCTTCCCCAAATTAGGGAAGTTCTCTGCTATAATTTGCTCCATTATACCTTCTGCTCCTCTCTCTCTTTCTTCTTCTGGGATCCCAATTATTCTAATGTTGTTTCGTCTTATGGTATCGCTTATCTTTCGAATTCTGCCCTCGTGATCCAGTAGTTGTTTATCTCTTTTTCTCAGCTTCTTTATTTTCCATAATTTGGTCTTCTATATCACTGATTCTCTCTTCTGCCTCATTTATCCTAGCAGTTAGCACCCCCATATTTGATTGCACCTCATTAATAGCCTTTTTGATTTCTACTTGGTTAGATTTTAGTTCTTTTACTTCTGCAGAAAGGGTTTCTCTAATAACTTCCATATTTTTTTCAAGCCCAGCTAGTATCTTTAAAGTGATGATTCTGAACTCTAGATCTGACATCGTACTAATGTCCGTATTGAGTAGGTCCCTGGCAGTCCGTACTACCTCTTGTTCTTTTTGTTGAGGTGATTTTTTCCATCTTGTCATTTTGTGCAGAGGAGAATAGATTAATGAGAGAACAAAATGCTAGCAGAGTAACAAGGTCCCCAGAAAATATACTCCACACAATTCCGAAAAGACCTGAAGCAGTGGGAAAAGAAAGGGAAAGAGAGAAAAAAGAAAAAGAAAAAAAAAGAAAAAGATAAAAACAAACAAAAACAAACAAAACAAAACAGCAACAACAAAAAAAACCAGAATGTGATCACATATGATCAGGCTGGTATATAGATCAGTGCCACACACTAGATTATGGGTGTATTTTGGTCTGTTAGAAGAAAGTGCCTCCCAAAATTTTAAAGAAAGAAAAACTTATATAGGTACAAAAATAAGGATTGATATGATGAAGGGATGGAATATGACTGTGAAGATGAAAATTATAAAAAATTTTATAAAAGGAATTGATAAGAAGTTGTTTAAAAAAAGAAAGAAGAGGATTTAAAAAAAAAAAAGAAAAAAAAAGGGAGAGAATGTGATCAGGCAGGGGAGTAGAAAAAACCATATACTAGAGATTTAGGGTATATTTTGATCTGTTAGAAGAAACTATCTCAAAATTTTAAAGAGAGAACAACTTATATAAATATGCCAAAAATACGGGGAACTATTATGAAGGGATAGAATATGACTCTAAAAATGAACAATAAAAATGTTTTTTAAAAAAGGGATTGATAAGATGTTGGTTGAAAAAGGGAAAAAGAAAAATTCAAAAAAAAAAAGAAAAAAGAAAAAAAGACAGTTAAAAAAAAAAACTTAACTTTGAAAGACTAAAGAGTCATGGTAAAAAAGCCATGAATTCTATGTGCATTATTCCTCTAGCGCTGGAGTTCTGCCATTCTCATTGATCGGTAAACTTGGTCTTGGCTGGCTGTTCTCGCTGATCTTCTGGGGGAGGGGCCTGTTGCCGTGGTTCCCAAGTGTCTTTGCCGGAGGCGGAAGTGCCCCGCCCTTGCCCGGTCTGGGCTAAGTAATCTGCTCGGGTTGCTCTCCGGAGCTTTTGTTCCCTGCAAGCTTTCCCTACAGCTTTGGAGGCGGAGAGTGACGATGGCGGCCTCCCAATCTCCGCCCCGGAGGAGCCGAGAACTCGGGGCCCCGCTCCTCAGTGAGCCCCCAGAGAAAAGCCGTCAGTCACTCCCGTCTCCCCGGTCTCCGGCCGCACTCCGTGCTCACCTGGCCTGTGACTGAGCATTTCTATCTCTGGCGCAGGACCCCGTGTGGGGTCTCCAAACCCAGTAGATTCCTGCGGTGCACTCCTGCGCGGCTCCTCCGGGGGAGGAAGGTGAGTCTCCCCGGATCTGCCGCTTGTTGGGTCCCTGCTGGAGGACCAGGGGCCCGACTGTGTCGCGGATCACGCTTTATGGCAACCCCGAGCTGAGAGCCCGCGCCTGGGCTCCGCCTCTGCAGCCGGCTTCCCTGCTCTGTTACCTGGGAGCTCTGCCACACTCAGGCACCCCTGGTCTTTCTGTGACCCCGAGGGTCCTGAGACAACACTGTTCCGGAGGATTCCACCCCCCTCTTAGCCACCAGAGTGACGTCCCTCAGCGGAGCCAACTTTTAAAAGTTCCGATTTTGTGCTCCGCGGCTCTATCACTTGCCAGAAGCGGCCGACGGAGGCCCCTCCCCCGCCGTCTATCCTCCCGAATATCGCCTCGGATTCACTTCTCCGCAGGTCCTACCTTCCAGAAAGTGGTTGCTTTTCTGTTCGGAGAGTTGTTGCTCTTCTTTTCTTTGATCTCCTGTTGAGTTCTTAGGTGTTCAGAACGGTTTGATCCCTATCCAGCTGAATTCCTGAGAGGAGACGAAATCCTGGTCTCCTACTCCTCCGCCATATTGCTCCCAAACATATCTTTTTAAATTAGTGTTTTCATATTCTTTGGGTAAATACCCACTAGTGGAATTAGTGAATCATATGGTAGTTCTATTTTTAATTTTTTGAGGCATCTCCATACTGTTTTCCACAGTGGCTGCACCAGTTTGCATTCCCACCATTAGTGTAGGAGGACTCCTTTTTCTCCACATCCTCACCCACGCTTGTTTCTGGTGTTGTTGATTTTAGCCATTCTGACAGGTGTGAGGTGATATTTCATTGTGGTTTTGATTTGCATTTCCCTGATGATGAGTGATGTTGAGCATCTTTCTGTGTGTCTGTTGGCCATCTGTATTGCTTCTTTGGAGAAATGTCTGTTCATGTCTTTTGCCCTTTTTTAAATTGCATTATTTGTTTTTTGGGTGTTGAGTTTTATAAGTTCTTTATATATTTTGGATACTCACCCTTTATCAGGTATGTTATTTACAAACATATTCTCCTTATTTTCAATAGGCCGTCCTTTAGTTTTGTTGACTGCTTTAGTTTTGTTGATTCTCCCTTGCCGAAGCTTTTTATTTTGATTAGTCCCAATAGTTTATTTTTCCTTTTGTTTCCCTTGGCTCTAGGAGACATATCTAGAAAAATGTTGCTATGGCCGATGTCAGAGAAGTTACTGCCTGTGCTCTCTTCTAGGACTACTGTGGTTTCAGTTCTCACTTTTAGGTCCTTAATCCATTTGAGTTTGTTTCATTCTTTTGCATGTAGCTGTCCAGTTTTCCTAACACCATTTGTTGAAGAGACTGTTTTTTCCCCATTGTATATTCTTGCCTCCTTTGTGGAAGAATTGACCATGTAATAATCATGGGTTTATTTCTGGACTCTCTATTTTGTTCTGTTAATCTATGTGTCTGTTTTTGTGCCAGTACCATACTATTTTGATTACTACAACTTTGTAGTATAACTTGAAATCTGGGATTGTGATACCTCCAGTTTTGTTCTTTTTTTTCAAGATTGCTTTAGCTATTTGGGGTCTTTTTTGGTTCCATACAGATTTTAGGATTATTTATTCTAGTTCTATGAAAAATACTGTTGATATTTTGATAGGGATTACATTAAATCTGTAGATTGCTTTGGGTAGTATGGACATTTTAATAATATTCTTCCAATCCATGAGCACGGGATACCTTTTCATTTGTTTGTGTTGTCTTTAATTTCTTCCCTCAGTGTGTTATAGTTTTTAGAGTACAGGTTTTTAACTTCCTTGGCTAAGTTTATTCCTAGATATTTATTATTTTTGGTGCAGTTATAAATGGGATTGTTTTCTTAATTTCTCTTTCTTCTGCTTCATTATTAATGTATAGGAATGCAGTGGATTTCTGTCTATTGATTTTGTATTCTTTGACCTTACTGAATTCATTTAATAGTTATATTAAATAGTTTTTTATAATTTATAATTTTTTTATAATTTATAATTAAATAGTTTTTTGGTGGAATCTTTAGGGTTTTTATATGTAGTATCACATCATCTATAAATAGCAAAAGCTTTCCTTCTCCTTTACCAATTTGGATGTCTTTTATTCCTTTTTCTTTTCTGATTGCTGTGGCTAGGATTTCCAGTACTGTGTTGAATAAAAGTGGTGAGAGTGGACATCCTTGGCTTGTTCCTGCTGAGAGTTTTTCCCCATTGAGTACAATGTTAGCTGTGGGTTTTTCATATATGGCCTTTATTATAATGTTGAGGTATGTTCCCTCTAAGCCTACTTTGTTGAGGGTTTTTATCATAAATGTATGTTGTACTTTGTCAAATGCTTTTTCTGCATGAAGTGAAATGGTCATATGGTTTTTAATCCTTTCTCTTATTGATTATACCCCTCTTTTCCTCTCCTATTACAGTGTTAGATCTGAATTAGAATTTTATATGTGTTATTTTTGATAAACCATGAGAAGTCATAAATTCATAGGTTACCCCTTTGGTACTACACTTTTTTTTTTTTGAGGGAGTGACCAATACCAAGCTTTCTGATTAATGTTTTATACTCTAAATGTTTTAATTATTGCTTTAAAATTACTTCTTTTTTAAATTACAGAGGTCATCTGTAAAGAATTTAGGGGGGGCGCCTGGGTGGATTAGTCAGTTAAACATCTGCCTCTAGCTTAGGTCATGATCCCAGGGTCCTGGGATCAAGTCCTGCTTCAGGCTCCCTGCTAAGTGGGAACTCTGCTTCTCCCTTTCCCTTTGCCCTTCCTCCTGCTCATGTGCTTTCTCTCTCTCTCTCTCTGAAATAAATAAATAAGATCTAAAAAAAAAAAAAATTTAGAAAAATACAGAAAGTTATTAAGAATAAAATATAAAGCACCTTTAATCCTAAAATTTAGATACAAACAGATACATGTAGTTATAAATCAAGTATTGATAAAAATGCAGAGTGATTTTGGTGAACTCCTAGAGATACTGTAGATCAAAATAGAATCCTCCCTTTCTGGGTTAAAAGTGGCAAAAAATGACAGTAAATAGTTCTTGATTTTTCAAAATAATAAAGGTGATATGTCTCATCAATATTTTCACTTAATTTTGACTGAATTGTGTAAATAATTTTGGTAGCATGTAATGAGGATATCTGTGAGATTAAAAAAGGCTTGTTTATGAATGAATTATTCATTTGAGAGATTAACATTAATTTCCTCCTATGTATGTGATGTCCCTTCTTACATAATACGTAAAACCTTTCAACTGTTCATATATACAGCCTAGGTGTATATGTTTACCTATGTGTGTGTATATGTTTCTATGTATATCTGTATCTGTTTCTAATTTTATAAACAATAAAATCTAGGTTTGAACAGAAGCCTTAGTCTTTGCTATATAATTGAAAAAATGTGTTTCTATGTAGGGAGACCTAAGGAAAGTAGTAACTCTCAAACAATTCATCTGCTTAGAAAATGCTATAGGACTTTACATGTTAAATCCATAATTCTCTCACAGTTATTACATTTTATTAGAAGAAGCATTTGTTCATTGACTTAAACTTTTTTTTTAAAGATTTTATTTATTTATTTATTTGACAGAGAGAGACACAGTGAGAGAGAGAGCACAGCAGGGGGAGTGGGAGAGGGAGAAGCAGGCTTCCTGCCCAGCAGGGAGCCTGATGTGGGGGCTCGATCCCAGGACCCTGGGACCATGACCTGAGCCGGAGACAGATGCTTAATGACTGAGCCACCCAGGCGCTCCTTTTGACTTAAACTTTTAACAAAATTTAACAATTAGAAATTTCCCAGAATGATGCATGCCGTATCTATTGGAGAAATAGAGGGGATTAAGAAGTGAGACATTGTCTGGAAAACTGAAATAATCTTATAGGTTAAATCTGAATCTTGACATTGATAGTTTAGGTGGTTAATGGTGATGCTGAAATGTTAATTTATTTTTGTTTTTTATTATTTTCTCTTACCATGTACTACAGTAATTTTGACTAATTTCAAGTAGTTAGTAAAATGTTACCAGGTTATAAATACATTTTTATTAATTCTAAATAATCTGTTCAAGGTTGTATTTTATTTACTTTACCTAGGAGAGGGGAGTTTGCGTTATTAACTTTTTGCTATCTTTTTTTGGAGTCATTAGAGATTTATTGACTAATGGCTTATTTTATATGATACTAAAGAATGTGGACTTTCTATAAGAGGAACAACATTGTGTTTCATACATTTATGTTTTTGTTAGACAAACCATTTTTTTTTTTTTTCTTATGAAAGCTTCTGGTATATAACTGGCATCAGAAAATGTGAAGTCAGTAAAGAACCATTAAAATATCTTAGATGGAGAGTATATTTTATTTAAGAAGGAAAAAACAAGACAACTACAGATTTTTTTCTGGTGTTAAAGATATCTTTTTTTTTTTTTTTGAAGATTTTATTTATTTATTTGAAGAGAGAGACACAGCGAGAGAGGGAACACAAGCAGGGGGAGTGGCAGAGGGAGAAGCAGGCTTCCCGCGGAGCAGGGAGCCCGATGCGGGGCTCGATCCCAGGACCCTGGGATCACGACCTGAGCCAAAGGCAGACGCTTAACGACTGAGCCACCCAGGCGCCCCAAGATATCTTTTAATAAAGATATTAACTTTGAAATTACTATTGTCTTTGCATAAGCTAAGAAAAACAAACTTTTTTTGACTGCAGGCTATAGTTATGTGTCTGGTACTGTGCCAGGTGCCTCCATATGTTTCCATTTAATTTTTCTAACAACCTGTGAAGTAGATATTATTCCCATCCTACAGATGAGGAAATTGGCAATCAGAATTCTATGCATTCATGTATATTTGTGTGTATATGTGTGTGTATGTATATATACATGTATGCAAAAATATATGTATATATATAAATAAATGCACACACATATTTATTAAAAGATTTGAAAATTTTAGGGTTTAAATGTCATAATGGCGATCTCAAGGCAATAGAGAAAAAATAAAATTCTTGGGAAATACTGATTTTTTTCCATCTTCATTATATCAGAGGAATATGTTTAAATGGATGATAATAAAAATAGTGGTTTGGGGCGCCTGGGTGGCTCAGTCATTAAGCGTCTGCCTTTGGCTCAGGTCACGGTCCCAGGGTCCTGGGATCGAGCCCCACATCAGGCTCCCCCCTCGGCGGGAAGCCTGCTTCTCCCTCTCCCACTCCCCCTGCTTGTGTTCCCTCTCTCGCTGTGTCTCTCCCTGTCAAATAAATAAAATCTTTTTTTTTTAATTTTTTTTTTTAATTTATTTGACAGATAGCACAAGTTGGCAGAGCGGCAGGCAAAGGGAGAGGGAGAAGCAGGCTCTCTGCTGAGCAGGGAGCCCGATGCAGGGCTCGATCCCAGAACCCTGGGATCATGACCTGAGGAAGGCAGCCGCCCAACCGACTGAGCCACCCAGGCGCCCCCAAATAAATAAAATCTTAAAAAAAAAAAAAGTAGTGGTTTATTTTGGTTTTAAATTTGACATGTGACAAGTATATTTAAATTTTTTTTTTATAGGAATGCCATCAAGTATTTTACTATGCCAAGGGATTTTTTTTTTTTTAAGTAGGCTCCACGCCTAGCATGGAGCCCAACCTAGGGCTTGAACTCACAACCCTGAGATCAAGACCTGAGCTGAGATCAAGAGTTGGACTCTCAACCAGCTGAGCCACCCAGGCACCCCACTGTGCCAAGGGATTTTACTAGTTATCTCAGAACATGGACCCATAGAAGAGTATGTTTTACCTCTTTCATGAATGAGAATTTTGCATCTGGTAGCATTGAGTAGGTTAAGGGACTTCACTTACCTTTCTACATAAGAATATATATTTTTCTTTTCTTGAAACTTTCCTCTTTCTTTAACACAGGATTCAGAGCTGAGGTCTTTTGAAAATCTACTTGAGGTAGATCATGAAGGACTTGACTTTCTCTTTAGCAGGAGGTGGCAATCTTAGCACATTTACTTTTAATTAAAACCAGAACCCAGTATTTATCACTAGGGAATTTATTGTTACATTTAATTTTAAACTTGGGAGTGGAGTGTTCTCTTATAAACCTTACAGTGCATTTGAGCCTCAGGATTTAAAAAAGCTGTTGGCTGCCCATTGTGCATTAAAAAGGTTAAAAGTCATCATTTTAATAATGTTGTGGCATTTTCTTTCATTATACTGCTTATTTTGTAGGTTTTATAAAGGTTCATTAGAATAGTGCAGCTTCTGTTGGAAGGACATTAAATTAAATTCTTGGTTTTACTGGTGACTTTTTGGGGGGGGGACTGTGGGAGAGGGAGAGAGAGAATCTCAAGCAGACTCCATGCCCAGTGCAGAGCCCAACATGATGGGGGGCTTGATCTTAAGATCCTGAGGTCATGACCTGAGTGAAAATCAATAGTCCCTAGCCCTTAACCCAGGAGCCACCTAGGTGTTCCTACTGGCAACTGTTTTATCCTTGACAAAATTGGTCTTTAAAAGTTATACACACGGGCGCCTGGGTGGCTCAGTCGTTAAGCGTCTGCCTTTGGCTCAGGTCATGATCCCAGGGTCCTGGGATCGAGTCCCACGTTGGGCTCCCTGCTCAGCAGGAAGCCTGCTTCTCCCTCTCCCACTCCCCCTGCTTGTGTTCCTGTTCTCGCTGTCTCTCTCTGTCATATAAATAAATAAAATCTTTAAAAAATAAAAAAATTAAAAAATAAAAAAAAATAAAAATTATACACACAACTGAAGATGGAAACATTTGTGTTCTGATATATACAAAGTAACTGAGATTTTATGTCCGTATAAGGAAGTGAAGTGGAAAAGCAGAGGTGCTCATCTGGACAATTCTGACTCTTAATGACCTTTACCTGAAATATTTGTATGTATAAATGTTTGTATGTATTGTATGTATGTACTTTACATATATGTATGTAAATTTACATACACATACATATATACAGTTTTATTTTTCACATTGTGTGATTATAAATTATTAACATTTACTCATGAACTTTAGATCTATAGTTCTTTTAATGTAGTAAGACTACTTTAAGGAGTATTTTTCCTTATACTGCTACTATGTTAATTGTTTATAAATCAGAGAATACAGTTAAATGAATAAAAAACAATTATACGAGTGGTTTACTGTTAAGTTTTGTGACTAATTGTGATTATTGACTTTTAGAGATGAATTTTTTTTTTTTTTTAAAACTTTTTTTTTTTTAAGATTTTTTTAATTTATTTATTTGAGAGAGAGAATGAGAGAGAGAGCATGAGAGGGGGGAGGGTCAGAGGGAGAAGCAGACTCCCCGCTGAGCAGGGAGCCCGATGCGGGACTCGATCCCGGGACTCCAGGATCATGACCTGAGCCGAAGGCAGTCGCTTAACCAACTGAGCCACCCAGGCGCCCCTAGAGATGAATTTATACACACATACATACTTTAAACAGAATGAGTTATACTGTCCAATCCTCGCTTTTTTGCCTTATAAATTTTGACTGTCTTTCCATGTCAATAAATATAAATCTACTTCATAATTTTTAATGGCATAGGGTTTGTGTTTTATGCATAATACATAAACATAATTAATTTCTGTATATATATTCTGCTTTTAATACTTTTCTTTTTATAATCTTTATAGACTTATTTTTAATTATATATTTATTAGAAACATAAAACTAATATGATCTTATTAGCAAATAATAAAAACTGAAAGCCCCTTTTTATTTCCTTTCTGCCTATGAAATTTCACTCTTCTCCCAGGGTAAATAGTTTGCTGAGCAACCTTGCATGGCATACATTGTTCAGTGCACTTACAAACATATTTGGTTTTGTTTTATGTTAGTGGGATCACTATATGTAAGTCTGTAACTTGCTCATTTCATTTACATGGACATCTTTCCATGTTCAGACACATAGACTTACCTTGTTCTTGTATGGTCTTCATAGAATATGGATATTTCATAATTTATTTAGCCATCAAGGTTGCTTCCAAAATTTATTGTTGTGGACAATCTCTTTTTGCATTTGCCCGCTCTACTTGGATGTATAGACTCAGAGTAAAGGTAACAGGTGATTATACCATTGGACTGACTGTGACATGTATTTTAGCATTTACATTTTTTCCCCTTAGGAGTTCAGGTGTATTTGTTGAACTTATGGTGGAGAATAGAAGCAATTGGCTAAGCTAGAATGAAAGTTTGCAGAGAATTTGATCAAATAAGGTGAGCACAGGAGGTCCCTCACTTCTGATTTACCACATTCATATAGTATATTCTTTTTTTTTTTTTTAAAGATTTATTTATTTATTTGAGAGAGAGAGAGAGAAAGAGTGCAGGAGGGAGGGGCAAAAGGAGAGGGAGAAAGGGAGAATCTCAAGCAGACTCCCTGCTGAGTGTGGATCCTGATGTGGGGCTCGATCTCACAACCCTGAGATCATGACCTGACCCGAAATCAAGAGTCAGACACTTAACTGACTGAGTCACCCAGGCGCCCCTATATAGTATATTCTTTAACAATCATTTAAATTAACCTTTTCACTGAAAGCCCATTTGATTAATTGAAGAGTTCTGGAAAGCTTCTGAAGAAAAACCATAGCAAACTGGCAGGAATTAAAAAAACTAACAAGATTCAGTCAGACAAATATCTTTTGAATTACTGTTATTCCTTCCCCAAGTATCTTTTCACATGGCTGGGGATATGAGAGTAATATACATAAAGCTGATACAATACTGAACAACAGAAGTCATTGTGTAATATTTCCTGCTATAATTTTGAATCCAGGCTTCTCTTGAGGTGCTGGAGAGTTTGAAGAACAATTATTCTACTCTTGATGGCCCTCAATGTATTTATCATCTTTTAGAGAGATAGCATTGTTATAACTTATTTTCTGATAACAAAATGCAGTTGTAGGTAAATTTCTCATTACTGATGTAAAATTAGGTTGGGAATGGAGGCAATTTTTGTCTAAAATTAAAAAGATGCAGTAATGGAAACCAGTTTTTTACTCTTTTTTACTTTTTACTCGGTGAAAAGAAATGTATCACTTCTTTCTAGGTAGGCTACTCAGTAATTAATGCTCATTCACATCTTTTTATTCAATGCTAAAGAAGAAGATCAGTAGGAATCTGGCATTTTTGTGGCTCAGATGACCTTTTACAAGTGAGTA
Source organism: Neomonachus schauinslandi (assembly GCF_002201575.2). NCBI lineage: Eukaryota > Metazoa > Chordata > Mammalia > Carnivora > Phocidae > Neomonachus > Neomonachus schauinslandi. The sequence continues at coordinate 62,410,674 of NC_058414.1, forward strand.
GAAACAGGGCTTTTCTAGAAGTTGTATCAAGTAATTTTTGATGAGCTGAATGCATGATCTCTCTGTTCTCTCCTCACTTTTCTTCCCTCCTTTCTCATCCATAAAAATAGATATATGATATATCCAGAAGGCATTATTTTATTTTGTGTGTTTAGAATAGCCTTTGTAGGGCCAAATGCTTATTAGCTACTTAATTCTGAAAAGAATACAAATCAGCTATTTTAAAATTTAGGTCATCATTTTTGCCAAAAGTCTTTTAACTAATTTGCCTTCTTGCCAGGGTTCAACTTATGTTTGGACATGTGATTTTTTAATGTTTGCCTGAACTTTATTTCTTTTTTCCCCCCTTTAAAAAATTTTTTTATTTTTAAATTCCAGTACAGTTAACATACGTTTGCCTGAACTTTAATCTTTATTCCCTATGGCAGAGCCAGTCATTTGTGGGGACTTCAGTTTCAGGAATTGTGGGGCACTTGATGGATTCCTGCCCCTTCCAATTTTTTTTTTTTTTTTTTTTTAATTTAACATATTGCAGAAAATTTTGGATGAGACTTATTTGAGGAGGGAAATAAAATAATCTCTATTCTTGCCACTGAGAGCTCTCTAATCAATATGACTATTTTAGTGTATTTACTTCATCTTTTTACTCTGAGTTTTTATGTCATAAAACTGTATTCATATTGTAATATTGTATTCTTTTAAGTTTTTTCTCAGTTAACAATATGAGTATTTATAAAATTAGTAAATGTTTCTACTGTATATAATTCTGAATGATTATAGAGTATTTTATCATATAGCCCTGTTGATGGAATTGTTTCTAATATTTTGCCTTTAAAAATACTGTGGTCATCTTAAAATTTGTATGGAACCACAAAAGACCTCAGGTAGCCAGAAATCTTGAGAAAGAACAAAGCTGGAAGTATACTTTTTTACTTCAAACTATATTAAAAACCTATAGTAACCAAAACAATATGCCATTGACAGAAAAATAGGTACATAGATCAATGGAACAAAATAGAGATCCAGAAATTAGCTTATGGCAAAGGAGCCATGAATATACGTCTGAGGAAAGTATAGTCTCTTCAATAAATGGTGTTGGAAAAACTGGATTGTCACATGCAGAAGAATGAACTGGACCCCTCCATACACAAAAATCAACTCCAAATGGATTAAAAACTTGAATGTAAGAAACCATAAAACTCCTAGAAGAAAACACAGGAGGTAAACTCTTTGACCGAAGTCTTGGCAATGATTTTTTTTGGATTTGACACCAAAAGTAAAGGCAACAAAGGCAAAAATAAACCAGAGACATACAGCACTCTGTAAGTTTAAGATGTACAGCATAAATGATTTGACTTACATATACTGTGAAGTGATTACCACAATAAGTTTAATTAACATCCATCATCTCATATAGATACAAAAAAATGAAAACAAAAACACTTTTTCTTTATAATGAGAACTCTTATGATCTAACAATTTTCAAATATTATTTCTTAATAAAACTAGAAAGGAAAAAAAGAGAACATTTTAGTACCACAAAAATCAGAGGGGAAATAGAAATACTAGAAATTTTATACTCAAAATAAAGTTGCTTGATGATCAAAAGTGAGCATCAAAAGTGGGCATCAAAAGTGGGGGACCTTTTTTGCTCTTTTTCACTTCTCCCTCAAGTTTAAAAAATAGTTTATTGAGTTCCATGAAAAAAATCAAGCTAGAATTTTGTTTGGCATTGTATTGAATCTATAGATTATTTTAGTGCATAACTGACACGTTTATGATATTGATTCTTCCCATCCAGGAATACAATATGTCTTACTATTTATTTAGCTATCCTTCTATGTCTTTTAGTAAAAATTTTACTTTTTATCTGTATTAGTTATTGATTTGTTAGATCTTTCCTTCTTCCTTTTTTTCCTCCTTTCTTCCTCTCCTCCCCTCCTCTCACCCCTCTTCCTTCCTTCCTTCCTTCCTTGCATTTATGTGTTAGGTACCCTGGTAGATGCTATGGATACAGTGGTGAGCCAAATATAGAAATCTGTGGCCTCATTACATTTGAAGAGGGAGATAAACATTAAGTAGATAATCCTAAAGATAGGTATAAAATCATAAGTGCTATTAAGGAAATGATGCCATGTTAATGAGGGTATATTTCAGGGGTGTATTGCTTAATTTGGCTTTAATCTGGCTTTCCTAAGGAAGTCAAGATCTGAAAGTTGGGTTAGAGTCAACTCTAGCTGAGTAGAGTGTGTTAGGAACTTAATTACTTTGATAACTATTGGTGAGTAGAATCTTTTTTTTTTCTTTTTAAAGATTTTATTTATTTATTTGACAGAGAGAGACACAGCGAGAGAGGGAACACAAGCAGGGGGAGTGGGAGAGGGAGAACAGGCTTCCCACGGAGCAGGGAGCCCGACGCGGGGCTCCTTCCCAGGACTCTGGGATCATGACCTGAGCCCAAGGCAGAAGCTTAATGGCTGAGCCACCCAGGCACCCCTAGAGTCTTTGTTTTATTACATTAAAATTTAGAGGTGTACTTGGGGAGAAGGCTGGATATACAATGCTATGTTGACAGTTATTTTTCTTGCTACACTAGAGATATTCTTCTGTATTCTGGCTTCCATTGGTGTTAAATTAATTTTCAGTCTAGCTGTTATTCTTTTGCTAGTTAATCTGTCATTTTCTCTCTGTTGCTTTTAAGAGATTGTCTTTGTCTTTGGTGTTCTGCAGTTTCTCTGTTGAATATCTAAGAGAGGATTTATTTTTACTTATCCTACTTGGAATTTATGTGGCTTAAAACTGGATTTTAGGATTGGTGCCTTTCAGCAGTTCTGGAAAGTCCTCTGCCATTATTTTTTGGAGTATTGCCTCTCCTATATTCTTTCCATTATTTCCTAGTGGAAATCCAACTAGATACATGTTAGACCATCTTACCATATTATATGCTCTTATCTCTCAAGTCCACTTGCATTTTCTGTCTCTATGTTTCTTATTAGTGCATCCTAGATTATTTCTATTTTCTTGTTTCCTCAATCAATGCTATTTAGAGACTAATTTCTGTTGAAACTGCTCTTGGAGTTTTGTTAACTTTGTTAAGCCAAATTATTATATTTTTTATTTCTCCAAGTTTATTTTGTCCTTTAAAAAATCTGCTTGGTTGTTGACACTCTTTTTTCACTTTTTGTTTGTTTTAGGTTTTTATTTAAGTTCTAGTTAGTTAAGATATACTGTAATATTGGTTTTATTGATTCATCACTTACATGTAACACTCAGTGCTCATCACAAGTGCCCTCCTTAATCCCCATCACCTATTTAGCCCATCCTCCACCCACCTCCCCTCCAGCAACCCTCAGTTTGTTCTCTGTAGTTAAGAGTCTGTTTTCTGGTTTGCCTCTCTCTTTCTCTCTCTCTGTCTCTCTTTCTTCTTCATTCCCCTATGTTCATCTGTTTTGTTTCTTAAATTCCATATATGAGTGAAGTCATATGGTATTTGTCTTTCTCTGATTTACTTCACTTAGCATAATACTCTTTAGCTCCATCCATGTCATTACAAATGGCAAGATTTCATTCTTTTTTGTGGCTGAGTAATATTCCATTTTATATACATATATATACCACATCTTCTTTATCCATTCATCAGTTGATGGACATCTGGGTTCTTTCTATAATTTGGGCATTGTGGACATTTCTGCTATAAACATTGGGGTGCATATGCCTCTTTGAATGTGTTCTTGTGATCACATTTTTTTTTAACTAAGTAAATTGTGATCACATTTTTAATACCTGTTTTTATTTCTTTAAACATAAAATATAGTATTTTTATATTCTCTGTTTATAATTTCAGTGTAGTTTGTAGTTCTGATTCTGCTCTCTATTATTTTTGCTGTCTTTTACTTTTATTGCCTTCAATTCCTTGTATATTGTGATTTTGCCTGTGAGGTCATATTTTTTGGAATGTATCCATGGGGATGGTTGGTGTGTTCCTTCAGAGATTTGAGTTTTCTTTTATCAGGTGCTTGGTTGTTCTGTTAACCCAGGATCCCTTTATACTAAATTCACAGATTAAGGCTTCTTGGGTAAGCCAATAGAATGAATTTGGTTTGAAAACCCACATTAAGATCAGCTTGGGGTTTATGAATTCTTAGGAGAGATTTTTTTTTTCCTTCATCTGGTTCCAAGTTTCGGGATGTGCATTTTATTTTGCTTTCTCTTGGGCCTGAGGGGAAAATGCTATTTCTAAGTTCTCCTTACACTAAGGGTAGAGCCCTTTGTGATTTTAACTTTCTACTGGGGGAAGGGAGATAATGTACAGGATCAATTAGATTCCCCACATAGGGTGGGCCCCAAGGTTTTTCTCCTTTACCATATGTCATTTGAGACCATGAAAACTGAAGCTGGAAGTTATCTGGTTTAGAAAAATGCCCCAGGGGCTCTGTTTACCTTTTAGGGTTTTCACTTTCATTTACTGTTTGGCTTCTGAATTCTATTTACCTTTTTCTTTTTTTGGCAGCATATTGATGTGCTTAAAAATGCTGCTTTTAACAAACATTTTATTCAATAATTTAGTGGGAAAAGCAGGGTTTTATCTGCTATTCTCATCTACTCATTTAATAATTTAATTTTATTTATCTTTGTAAGCAGTTCTTATGGAAATAAGACAAGAACAAAAAAAAGAAATTATATCAAAGAATCAGCAAGCAGTTATATCAAGCATTGTCTGCCAAAGTGAAATAATTAACATTTTATATTTAAATGTGATGTTACTTACAAGCATACAAAGTGCAGTTGTGATGATAGGCTGTGTTGAATTTGTAATCAGAAAGAGATTTAGAGATTATGTCATTAGAGTACCTACTTTATGCTTAGTTTTCAGTTGGAGGAAAAAGACTGGAGATTAGAAGACTTAGAGGGCTGAGTTCTGGCCCTGCTACTCACCAGCTGTGCGTCCCTAACAAATCCTCGAACTTTCCTGAGCCTTCAGTCTCTCCACAGTCACATGAGAACAGTAATTCTTGACCTTCCCAAACTATAGAATAGTTTCTAGAGTTGGATATGCTAATAATGCTAGTAATCTGTGCCAGCACTTATAAACAGCTATTATTGTTAATTTTGAAGTTTTTAATTTGCTCTAGCTATTAGTCTCATGAGATGTGTCCGAGAGGTCATCAATGCATTCACAGAGTGCTAGCTTTGTTCCATATAACCTCTTAAAACCCACCTTAATTCTTTACCTTTCTTGGTTTAATTTCCTCTTTGTATGACATTATAGCTCAGTTCACCTTTTAGAGCATAGAGGAGAAACCAAGAAATTTGAAAGCTGATTTAGAAAGATTTATTGAAATATTGAGTGTTACTCAGTTATACATCTCTTTCATGTCCATATCATTTGGAGCTGTATTCCAGTGTTTTAGGGCATAAAGTAAAATTAGTCTTTGATAGAGAATAGTAAAAGCATGCAATACCCAGTCAGTATTAGGAAGATTTTTTAAAAGTCCATTGCCTTTTGATAGGATTAGATTCCTTTCTACTTGTCAGCAGAGGGACCCTTTGCCTCACTTTTGGATTCCAGAAGCCTGATGGTGGTGAGATTATAAAGAGCCAACATGTCTATGGAAAATGTTTGTTTCCTTACCTAGGACTGAATAGGTTTTGGAACAAGTTTTTCCTTTGTTCTTATAAAGGAAAAAACTTTCTGTACTTGTTTTCTGAGTTCTTTACAATAGTGGCTCTTAAGTGTTGCTGGGGGAAGTTCTTAAAGGTGGTTAATGCGGGGGGCGGGGTGTGGGGGGGGGGGCGCCTGGGTGGCTCAGATGGTTAAGCACCTGCCTTTGGCTCAGGTCATGATCTCTGAGCCCTGCATGGAGCCCCACATTGAGCCCAGCATTGAGCCCTGCATCCAGCCCCTGCATCCAGCCCCTGCATGGAGCTCCCTGCTCAGCGGGGAGTCTGCTTCTTCCTCTCTCTCTGCCTCTACCTCTGCTCCTGCTCAATCTCTCTCAAAGAAATAAATAAAATCTTAAAAAAAATAAAAGTGGTTAATGCTGGGATAAAATAGTTGCTCTGAAATGCTATCCCATGTTAAAGTTTTGGGTAATTTTAAGGCAACAACAAAAAAAATTAGCTAATGTACTGAATTTTTTATAAAGCTAAAAAAATTTTGGTCAGTTAAAGGGCTGTGCTTACTGCTAACATTTTCTACTTCCTACTGATTTGTATTATACTGTCTTTATAGAAGGTGTTGGTGATATTAGTCTGTGTTTTTAATTTAATTTTTTTAAGATTTATTTTTTTAAGATTTTATTTATTTATTCATGAGAGAGAAAGAGGCAGAGGGAGAAGCAGGCTCCCCAAGGAGCAAGGAGCCTGATGCGGGACTCGATCCCAAGACTCCGGGATCACGACCTGAGCCGAAGGCCGATGCTTAACCATCTGAGCCACCCAGGCCCTATTATTATTATTTTTAAAGATTTTATTTATTTATTTGACAGAGAGAGACACAGCGAGAGAGGGAACACAAGCAGGGGGAATGGAAGAGGGAGAAGCAGGCTTCTGCCGAGCAGGGAGCCCGATGTGGGGCTCGATCCCAGGACCCCTGGATCATGACCTGAGCCGAAGGCAGACGCTTAACAACTGAGCCACCCAGGTGCCCCAGTCTGTTTCTTAAAAAAAACTTTTGATTGAGCAGTTCACAAGGTTGACAATCTATGATGATCACTGAAATTCAAAAACCTGGAATCACTGCTTTAGCAAGTACTTTTGCAAATAAAGATTGGAATTTCTGAACTGAACTATTTCCAACTTCACAGTCACCTTTTGTCCTAACAACCCCTGAGAGGTTTTCTACCCTTTTATACCTATGAAGTGAGACTTAATGACTAAACTGTCATATCCAAGGTTTATAGATAAGTGTAGGTACTAGGGGAAGTTAGTTGGTTGTTTTTTTTTAGCATGCAGATTTTGAGATTAAGATTGGCATGCATTCCTACCATGTTCCAGATACTAACCTGTGTATTTTGCATATGTTCCCTTCTTTAATCTTCACAGCAACCCAGTAGGGTGTAGAGGTTGTGATAAGGTTTATTTTGCATTTGAAGAAACAGACTGAATTAAATTAAACAAAGCCTCCAAAGTCACATCATCTCTGTGTCAGAGCCAGGATTCAAAACCTTATCATCTTGTCTTTCTGATTCAAAATCATTGCTCTTTCCACTACACATTAATACGTTAATCTGCATTTGATACTTTCTCCACTTTGTTCTTTCATGATATACCATCCTGCTCTGGGAAAAGGTTAACAGCCAGAGAGTATCTTATTCAGTATCCTTTTTTAAGTATTTTTCCTCGGGTAATAATCTCTTGTTTCTTATTGCCCAGAAAGACTGAATGCAGAGTTCTAATAATTACTAAAGCTTTAAGATTTAATCTATGTATGTTTTTGAAGTTAGAGTTTTATGAAATACTGATGGATCCGAAGATCATTCTATTCCTTTGGCAGCCTCTTTGGGCTTCCACAATTTATTCTCTGTGCTTGAGTGATTTTCACATTCATTTATATATTTTCCTTTGGGATCCTCTCCCACCCCACCTTTATTTCCTGTGCCTTTCTATTAGAGTTTATCTTAAGACTGAGTTATCTTTTACCTTTTCCTTTTCTTCTTAATATTTCTTAGTGTATCTGATGTTGGGCATACAATGAGTACTTTGTTTTTTGACAGTCCTAAGCCCTAAAATAATTTAGAATTCTAATTGCTAAGTGTCCATATTAAAACTAATTATTTTGGGGCCTTTACTATGCCATTTTTACTTTAATGCTATTCATTCACTCATTCAACAAATATTTATTGAGCTGTTGAGCCCTACTATATACTAGGGACTATTCAGGGTTGGGAGGTATGGTGAATAAAGCATAATGCCAGATCTTAAGGTGTTTTCATGTGAACGTGGCAATATTGTTAAATATCTTGGCCCACTAGAGGATCATTGGCATCCTGATACCTAGTACTGCAGTCTGACATAGTTTTTTACTTTCTTTTTTTTTTTTTTTTAAAGATTTTATTCATTTATTTGAGAGAGAAAGTGTGTGAGAGAGAAAGCATGAGGTGGGAAGGGTCAGAGGGAGAAGCAGATTCCCCACTGAGCAGGAAGCCCCGATGCGGGACTCGATCCTGGAGCTCCAGGATCATGACCTGAGCCAAAGGCAGATGCTTAACTGACTGAGCCACCCAGGCACCCCGGTTTTTTACTTTCATGATGGTTTAGTTTACTTGAACAGATGTTTTGGGCCCCAACATATAAGGGATGTCACTCAATGCTGTGAGCTAGGTAATGAAAACAAAATAGGCTCATCTTCCAGGGTTTATGCTTTGTTTATGGAAGTTGGAGAGGGGAGAGAGATATGCCAAATTTAGCCTTATCACCAGGAAAAATATTGTCAGTACTAATAGGGAGTGATGCAGAATGTACTAAGAAAGACTAGAGGGAGGGACGCCTGGGTGGCTCAGTTGGTTAAGCGACTGCCTTCGGCTCAGGTCATGATCCTGGAGTCCCGGGATCGAGTCCCGCATCGGGCTCCCTGCTCGGCAGGGAGTCTGCCTCTCCCTCTGACCCTCCCCCCTCTCATGTGCTCTCTGTCTCTCTCATTCTCTCTGTCTCAAATAAATAAATAAAATCTTTAAAAAAAAAAAAAAAAAGAAAGACTAGAGGGATAGTGTGGTATTTATGCCTAGAGGGGATTTGAGAAGGCTTCGAAGTGATGGGATTGTATCCTGGGGATTGAGGATGTATAGAAGGATTTTGTGAGGTTAAGGTGGGGGAATAGCACCTGAGTTGAATTGTACTAGACTGACAAATGCGTAAGGGCATTTAAAGGTCAGGCTTATGTTACCTGAAGTGTTTGGTGGTTGGGACTAGATGAGAGGGAGTAGTCAAAGTTCATTTAGCAGACACATTAAAGAGTTCTTTGGATTTCCTGCTTATTAATTTATACCTATTTCTGGAGATACTGGAGTACTTTTGAAGTTTTTGAGTGGGTTGATAACATGATTGTATCTGTATATTAAGATGATTGCTTTGGTATATTTGTTTTTATGAACTTTATTAATGATATGGTATTTTTTTTTTTTAGAGTTTTTAGCTGAGAGGCTCAGAGTAAGCAGTTAAGCATTTTTTTTTTTTTACTATTTTTTTTTTAAGACTTTATTTATTTATTTGACAGAGAGAGACACAGCGAGAGAGGGAACACAAGCAGGGGGAGCGGGAGAGGGAGAAGCAGGCTTCCCGCTGAGCAGGGAGCCCGATGCGGGGCTCGATCCCAGGACCCTGGGATCATGACTTGAGCCGAAGGCAGACGCTTAATGACTGAGCCACCCAGGCGCCCCAATGATATGGTATTTTAACGGCTTCTTTTAGAAGACTCCAAGGAAATTTATTAGACCAAACAATGGTTAAATGGCACATCGACCTTTGTGATAAGAATTGGCAGTTCAGGAAGTTTAAAGTCATCATTGTCATTATCCCTAACTCATTTTGATTTACTTTTTATTTTTTATTTTTTTATTATTCTTATGTTAATCCCCATACATTACATCATTAGTTTTAGATGTAGTGTTCCATGATTCATTGTTTGTGCATAACACCCAGTGCTCCATGCAGAACGTGCCCTCCTCAATACCCATCACCAGGCTAACCCATCCTCCCACCCCCCTCCCATCTAGAACCCTCAGTTTGTTTTTCAGAGACCATCGTCTCTCATGGTTCATCTACCCCTCCGATTTCCCCCCCTTCATTCTTCCCCTCCTGCTACCTTCTTCTTTTTTTTTTTCTTAACATATATTGCATTATTTGTTTCAGAGGTACAGATCTGAGATTCAGTAGTCTTGCACAGTTCACAGCGCTTACCAGAGCACATACCCTCCCCAGTGTCTATCACCCAGTCACCCCATCCCTCCCATCCCACCCCCCACTCCAGCAACCCTCAGTTTGTTTCCTGAGATTAAGAATTCCTCATATCAGTGAGGTCATATGATACATGTCTTTCTCTTTTTGACTTATTTCGCTCAACATAATACCCTCCAGTTCCATCCACGTCGTTGCAAATGGCAAGATCTCATTCCTTTTGATGGCTGCATAATATTCCATTGTATATATATATACCACATCTTCTTTATCCATTCATCTGTCGATGGACATCTTGGCTCTTTCCACAGTTTGGCTATTGTGGACATTGCTGCTATAAACATCGGGGTGCACGTACCCTTTCGGATCCCTACTTTTGTATCCTTGGGGTAAATACCCAGTAGTGCAATTGCTGGATCATAGGGTAGCTCTATTTTCAACTTTTTGAGGAACTTCCATACTGTTTTCCAGAGTGGCTGCACCAGCTTGCATTCCCACCAACAGTGTAGGAGGGTTCCCCTTTCTCCACATCCCCGCCAACATCTGTCGTTTCCTGACTTGTTAATTTTAGCCATTCTGACTGGTGTGAGGTGGTATCTCATTGAGGTTTTGATTTGGATTTCCCTGATGCCAAGTGATATTGAGCACTTTTTCATGTGTCTGTTGGCCATTTGGATGTCTTCTTTGGAAAAATGTCTGTTCATGTCTTCTGCCCATTTCTTGACTGGATTCTTTGTTCTTTGGGTGTTGAGTTTGATGAGTTCTTTATAGATTTTGGATACTAGCCCTTTATCTGATATGTCATTTGCAAATATCTTCTCCCATTCTGTCGGTTGTCTTTTGGTTTTGTGGACTGTTTCCTTTGCTTTGCAAAAGCTTTTTATCTTGATGAAGTCCCAATAGTTCATTTTTGCCCTTGCTTCCCTTGCCTTTGGCGATGTTTCTAGGAAGAAGTTGCTGCGGCTGAGGTCAAAGAGGTTGCTGCCTGTGTTCTCCTTTAGGATTTTGATGGACTCCTGTCTCACATTGAGGTCTTTCAACCATTTGGAGTCTATTTTTGTGTGTGGTGTAAGGAAATGGTCCAGTTTCATTCTTCTGCATGTGGCTATCCAATTTTCCCAACACCATTTGTTGAAGAGACTTTTTTCCATTGGACATTCTTTCCTGCTTTGTCAAAGATGAGTTGACCATAGAGTTGAGGGTCCATTTCTGGGCTCTCTATTCTGTTCCATTGATCTATGTGTCTGTTTTTGTGCCAGTACCATACTGTCTTGATGATGACAGCTTTGTAATAGAGCTGGAAGTCCGGAATTGTGATGCTGCCAGCTTTGCTTTTCTTTTTCAACATTCCTCTGGCTATGCGGGGTCTTTTCTGGTTCCATACAAATTTTAGGATTATTTGTTCCATTTCTTTGAAAAAAGTGGATGGTATTTTGATGGGGATTGCATTGAATGTGTAGATTGCTCTAGGTAGCATTGACATCTTCACAATATTTGTTCTTCCAATCCATGAGCATGGAACATTTTTCCATTTCTTTGTGTCTTCCTCAGTTTCTTTCATGAGTATTTTATAGTTTTCTGAGTACAGATCTTTTGCCTCTTTGGTTAGATTTATTCCTAGGTATCTTATGGTTTTGGGTGCAATTGTAAATGGGATCGACTCCTTAATTTCTCTTTCTTCTGTCTTGTTGTTGGTGTATAGGAATGCCACTGATTTCTGTGCATTGATTTTATATCCTGCCACTTGTCTTTCTTACGTCATTCAGGGTAATCCTGCATAAAACATTAATAATAGAGGTGGGGGAAGATTATAGATATTGTGTGTGTTGGGGGGAAGGATGTGGAGGCAGGGACAGTGCATTCCCAGATAGAGCTTTCTGGCACTCACAATACATTTCTTTAGAGATTTCAATAGTTACCATGTTAGGGAATTGCTGTTTTGAGCAAAGAAAACTTAAAATAGGCAGAATATCAACTTGAATAGCCAGCAGTTCCCATAGACGTACGTTTTGAAAGATTTCCCATAGTTCTTAAAGTCTTAAAAACCCTTTGCTTTGACAAAAAGGATAAATTTCTGATTGTGTAGTCCTTCTTACATTAAATTTACCCTTTTTGCTCTGAAGGAATTTTTTCCCCTCAACTTAAAAGTTTTTTTCTCATAATTTGATCTGTGGGAAAGAGGGCAATCCAATAATATCACTTACTTACTTACCATTTATTGAATGCTTACCAGGATCAGGCAGTATGTATTTTTATTTAATTTTATCCTTATAGCAGCATCATGTTATCTTTTCATACCACTGCTTTACAGGTGAGCAAACTGGCAGAGCTTTCAGGGCTAAAATAAGGATGCAGCAAATCTGGTTTCAAGTTCTGGCTTTGCCATCCGTTCTGATGAGCATGCCTGCCATATTCATCAGCAGTCTCTCTCTCCACCTGAGACCCTCCCCCAGAGTTCACTGCTCTCACTCCTCTCCAGACATAATTCTCTTATAATCCCTGTGTCTGCGCACAGTGTGCTCTTTGTTTTTGTTTCTCTGATTGTCTGGGTAAACTCTTTCTCAACCTGCAAGACCCAAGTGTTATCTCTGTTTTGAAGCTTTTCTTGATTCTTCCAGACACTGTTAATCAAACTGCATTGCCTTTTAAATTATTCTAATATGTCCCTGTTCTTACATTATTAGAATATTTAACTGGTGAACTCCAATATTCACTGCGCTTTCTTAGGGTAGCAACTATGTCTCTCTTGTAGCACATACTAGGTATACAGTGAATGTGGAATTCATTGAATGAATGTGAGTTCTGGAGAATGTTTTCAAACCTTTCATTATCATTACATTGGACAAAGTAATTCACCCATTATCTTATGGATGCAAGTGATAATATGTTTAGGGCCTTCTTTTAAATGCTAACATTGCATTCATATTGAATCCATCACATACAATGCTAATTTAATGAATGGTTGTAATTTCTTTATGTTATTAAACTTGTTCACAGTTTAAGGGGGAAATTGTGATAAATAGCTTGGCGGAACACACACTAGTGGTCTTTGTAAGTTTATTAAAGTGCCTATTAAAATGAGACACATTAAAATTTCAAAAGGCAAGTTCATATGAAGAGTTACTATGTAGACCCAATTTTTATTTTTTTGAGCCTTAAAGTAATTAGTCTCATGAAGTTATTTATTGGGGGAAACTCTTGAATAATAGTTGAGAATTTGTGTAATTTTTCCCTGGTACATATTTAAAAGTATTAGCTGTTTAGCTCAACACATGTGTTCTATTTGTTGATTTTCTGTGTTTGCTTAGGGCTTTAAATTTTATTTATTTATATATAACTAAGATTTTAAACTTAGAATCTACTTGAATATTGCATTATTATCAGACACTGATTGCTTTTAGAATGCTTAAATAAGAAATATGAGGGAGAGAGTAACAAGACAGAAGTTAGCTATTCTTTGATTCAGTTAATTGCCAATTATTAATTATTAAGCATGACCAAATAGTATCATGTATCTCAAAAGTATGATAGTTCTGTTGATATGATGATATGAATAAAAAAGTATAAAAATTCTATTTAATGGTGAATTTAAAATCCTGCAAGCTCTAGAAATCCATCTACCATTTGTTTTTAAGTCAGTATCTGTTGAAATTCTACTCTGAACATTTTTATGTAGTTGCTCATAGCAAACACGTATCATTTTTTAGTTAGGTTTGCAATAAAGATTAATGAGTTAGTGTTTCAGTTTTTCTGTAGCAACAACAACAAAAATTTCTTTTCCGTGCATGTGTGCAAAACTAGTGAGCGAGCGAGCGGAAGTTCCACAGACTTTTGGACTCTTCTGTTCTTATGTATCAGTCTCTTGATGTTTCCTGTCTGCCTTTTTGACTACCTATACAGCTGTTTTTCATGTATTTTTCAGGCTTGGAGAAAGACCAAGTATTTTTGACAGCTGCATGCTGAACTGCAATATATGCTTGGCCACAGGTCACGTTTGCATTTCTTCACTTGTATTTTTACTCAATGCGTAAAAGAAATATGAGCATAGAGAGATTCAGAATACATGTAGCATGCTGAGTAATGGTAGTCTTCTTTCATGTATGCCATTCCACTTACTCTGCTGCGTAGATTTCACAGGAAGAAAAAGACAGCAGAGAAATGGAGGAAATGGTATTCAGGACTGCCCTCCATGGGACCCTTGCTGCTGTAATTGTGCATGATGGAAAATGCTCTGGGTCATGCATGGTAGGAAGAACTTCTGGGCATGGGGACACACACATGCACATATGCACGCATGCACACACATTGTAATGAATAGACTATAATTTAGTAAAGAAGACTGTTAATCTAGCAGTCAGTTCAACATGTTTATCCATCCTGTTAAAGCTTTGACTACATGATATTTTTTTTTTTTAATTTTTTTTTTTTTTTTTTTTTTTAAGATTTTTATTTATTTATTTGACAGAGAGATAGACAGAAGAGCACAAGTAGAGGCAATGGCAGAGGGAGAGGGAGCAGCAGGCTCTGCACTGAGCAGGGAGCCCGATGCGGGACTCGATCCCAGGACCCCGGGATCATGACCTGGGCCAAAGGCAGACGCTTAACCATCTGAGCCACCCAGGCGCCCTGACTACATGATATTTTAACATCAGGAAATGAGACACAGTATTTAATAAATGTTCATTTCATGAGGCTGCCATAATAGAACTTTCCTGCCTCCACCTCCCCATCCCCACAGACATAAAATTTTTTCTTTGCCATTGAAAATGAAAAAATAATGACTTTAAAAATCCTTTCAAAATGGTTTTGGTGAGTCCTTTCTCAATTTGTTCTTAGCTCTTGCAAATAATATTTCAAATCACAATGGTTGGTTTTCTCTCATCATTGTTAAAGATCAACGGGATATATATCCAGATTTTAAATTCTGATGAAATCTCCAACCTTCCAAATTATTTCAATGTTAAAAGACATTTTTTCTCTGTACAGTTAAGGCATAATTTTTGAGGAAGCATCATTAAGATATTGTCATCTTTTGGGGCGCCTGGGTAGCTAAGTCGGTTGGCCATCTGCCTTCGGCTCAGGTCATGGTCCCAGGGTCCTGGGGTCCTGGGATCAAGCCCTGCGTCAGGCTCCCTGCTCAGTGGGGAGCCTGCTTCTCCCTTTCCTCCCCGCCTATGCTCTCCCTCGTTCTCTCTCTCAAATAAATAAATAAGATTTAAAAAAAAAAAAAGATATTGTCATCTTTTCAATCTACTGCTTGCTTTTATGTTTCATGCCCTATTGGTAAAACTTGATACATTCACTGGGTCAAGTCTAAATGCCTCTGCATTTTCTTCTAGTATGTTCCTTTTCCCTCCAGAAGCTTTCTCTACTCTTAACTTTGACCCCTATTCATTATACCTATCCTTCTCAGATACATCCTATCTCTATCATGAAATCTTTCCCAGGATGTTCATTGTAATGAAGCTCTTTGATTTTCTGTAGTACTTAGTCTGTTTCACATCATTTAGATGTTGTATGTTAACTTACATTAATTTTTAAAATGGATCCAGTGTGGTATAATGAAGCCTCCCCGGGAACATGTGGTATAATCGAGTGAGAACGATTTCTATTTGAGTACTAGCTCTGTCATTTTCTAACTCTTTGGCATTAGGCAAATTATTATTATTATTTTTTAAATATTTTATTTACTTATTTTATATAGAGAAAAAGAGAGTGCGTGAGCAGCAGGAGGGGCAGAGGGGGAGGGAGAAGGAGAGGAAGAGAATCCTAAGCAGACTGCACAGATAATGGAGCTGGATGTGGGGCTTGATCTCATGACCTTGAGATCATGACCTGAGCCAAAACCAAGAGTCAGACGCTTAACCAACTCAGCCACCCAGGTGCCCCTAGGCAAATTATTTAAACTCTGTGGGTTTTAGTTTTCTCATGTGTCACATGGGACTACTGTCCACCTTTAGAGTTATTAAAGATTATAGCTAATATGCTGGGTAAATGTTTAGCACAAAGGCAGGAATATAACAGGTGCTCAGTAAATGTCAATAGTAGTTTTTACTCCTGATGTTCTCTATTTCTTACAGCTCCTAATATAATACTGAGCATTTGGTAAGGACTTTGAGTATGGTTCAGGGCTAGGTCATTTAAATAGCTCCTGAAATCCTATCGCTTTTATGAAGGCTTCCTGTTGGCTCTGTTCTGTCAGAACTACAAACTTTCATGGCTTCTCTAGACTGTTCTTTCTGTTCCCATTATCTGTAAGGGGAGCCTTTGGTATGTATTCTGAAGTGGCTTCCAAAGCAGTGATTTGAAGGATTTATTTATTTATTTTTGAGTAATGTTTTGGATTGATCCCTACATTTTTCTAAACGTCAGCAGCTGAGATTGTAATAAATAAAGCATTTTTCACATACTTCAAATGCAGTATGTGAAACACATAGAATAAAATCTCAGCCAATCTGAACTTCAGATGAATAAATTATTTTGCCTAGCTTACTTCAGTTCAACAGACATTTATTAGTGTATCTCCTATGTGCCAGGCATTTTATAGTTGTTGGATTTACAAAGATGAGTAAGACATGCTTCCTGCCTTGGAGTTTAGTCTAGGGTGAACAAGAGACACAAAAACAGATCATTTCAACTGATGATTAGTTGTAAGATGGAGGTGAGGATGGAGCTCTGTGGGATCACACATGGAGGGTGGTTGAGGGGGAAAGAGATGAGCCTGTTTGTGATGTCTCTCAGAGGACAAATGGGTTGATCCACTTGATTCAGGGACAGAGATCTAACTCAGAGTGGCTTCAATATTTATGGGAATTTATTGCCTGCAAAGTTCCCAGGTAGGTTTGGCTTCAAGTTACGCTTGATGCCTTGGCTCAAACCGTGTCTTCCATGGCCCTCTTTTAATTGTGCCTTTGTAAAAGCCAAATGGCCTCTGTGATTCCAGACTTTATCCTCCTCACATATTATTCCCCAGAGGCAAGAGTAAGTTTTTCTCTAGTTCTAGCTAAACCAAGAGATTTAATTTTGCACATTGACTGTAAATTATACCTATCCCCGAACCAATCACTGTGATTAATGAGATACGGATTGGTTTGGATAAGTCAGGGCCTACCCTCAAGCTTAGAATGAAGTCAGTCTCATTATTCAAACCTCATGGCCAAAGATAGGAGGAGAGGAGAATGGACGACCAAGAGGCTGCCAGCAAATGTGCACTAGACCGGGGAATATGAGTGTAAGACTTTTTGGGGAAAGGTAATAACATAAGCAAAATCAAGGAAGCATACACATCATGATGTATGTGGGAAGCAGCAAGTAGTTGAACATCAGTACAATGTGTAGTAGAGACTTATAAAATAACTTATAAAATAACAATGTGATGGAGTATTTGCTGCCTGCTGGATCTAGTTTCCATACTTCATTTAATTTGCACAGTAGCTAACTGAAGTAGGTATGCTGTCTTGCAGACAGGGAAACTTGAGCCCAAGCTCATAGCCAATAATTGGTGGAGCTGGACTCAAACCCAGATTATCTGACAGTAGAGACAGCCCATGTGGACATTACAGTATAAGTATGCTCCTCTATATTGCTAGAGTCTCAGAAAATAAGACTTCATATAGTACCATGCTAAGGAGCCGAGTTTTCTCTGGGGCTCAAGTTTTCTTCAAACTCTAGTTCTTTGTTATACCATGCAAAGGCAGTGGTTGTCAAACTTTAGCGTGCGTCAGAGAGCCTCTAGGGCTTGGTAAAACCCAGAATTGCTGGACCCTAATAGCAGAGTTTCTGATTTAGTAGATCTAGAGCAGAATCCTATAATTTGCACTTCCAAGAAGTTCCTATATGATGCTGATGCTGGTGACTTGGGAGCCATGCTTTGAGGACCACTTCTTTTAGGTCTTTGGGAGTCTGAAGATTTGTGGTTCAGTGATATTCAACATATTGAAATGAACTCAAATTTCATTGGTACTTCTGCTTAGAAATACACATGTTCTGACCTCACATTCTTTAATAATACAGACATCAAGAATACATTTTGATTACAGTAATATTCTCCCCCATAGGTCAGGGTCATTGCATAAATTTTTCATTAATTCGATTTTGTTGTCTCTTTGATTCTTGCTTATTAAGATTAAATTTATTGTTCTCCTCCCAGGTCCTACTCAATTCACTAATGCTGAGTACCCCCCCCCCCCAGTTGTTAAGAAAGTGAATTTGTATACAAAAGGTTATATTTAAACACTGTATTTCATTTGTCTATACTTTTATTGTGAAACATTTTAAATACCAGAAAAAGTAACATGAACACCCATATTTCCACCATTTAGAGTCAACAGTTATAAATAATATGTATATGTATATGTATATTTACATATATGTACACACACACACACAAATTTAGTTTGATCCACTTGAAAGTAAGGTACAGATCTTGTGCTACTTCATCCATAAATATTATAACACTCATCTCCCAATAAGAACATAATCTTATATGTTCTCTTACATAATCACAATACCATGAGCACACTTAAAACAGTAATTCCTAATTTTTTCTAACGTATAGTCATATTCCAGTTTCCCCAGTTGTTCCAGTGTCTTCTATACCTTGTTTTTTTTTTTTTAAAGATTTTATTTATTTATTTGAAGAGAGAGACAAAGCAAGAGAGGGAACACAAGTAGGGGGAGTGGGAGAGGGAGAAGCAGGCTGCCTGCTGAGCAGGGAGCCCAATGCGGGGCTTGATCACAGGACCCCGGGATCATGACCTGAGCCAAAGGCAGATGCTTAACGACTGAGTCACCCAGGTGCCCCTACCTTGTTGTTTTTTATTACCAGGATCCAATCAAAAGAAACTAAAATTTAAGATTTAGCAATGCTAGTGGATCTTTAGTTTCAAATAAGTTCTGTGGTATTTAAGATATAGATATTTGATTGCATTAACAAAGACACAGACTTAATGATGGTTTAAATAAGGAGGCTGTTTATTTCTGCCGTATTTAACCACCTGAAGATAAAGTGGTCCCAGTCTGTAGTGGGTGGGGTGGGCTCTGTTGTCCTCCATATGTGGCTTCCATCTCTGAGGCCTATCAAGACAGCTGTGCCAGTTCCACCGTCATGCCAGGGAGAATGGAGGGGAGGGTATACTCAGTCCTTTTATGGGTGTATCTGGGTATTGCACATATTACCTCTGCTCCTATCTCATTGGCAAGAACATAATCATGTAATTGTATCTGTAATAGAGGCCTGGATAAGCAGACTTTTATGCTGAATGGCCACATGTCTAGTGATAATTCAAGTATCAAAAGAAAGAATGGCTATTAGGGGGAACATTTAGCTTCTCTGTCACAAGTTCTTTTTTGCAAATGACTGAGCTATACAAAACTACATTAAACCCATTTAACAACTTCTTATACCCTATGAGTTTTCTCTTTTTGAGATGTATAGGCCTAATAATTGCTCCCACTCAATACTGAGCCCATATTGAACCCAGACTGTTACTCTTTTTTGAATGCTTTGATATGTAGTTTATAGATGTTTTGTCTGTTTCTAGGGCAGAAGACACTTCAGAATCAGTCCATAGTTTAGGGTGCATCTGTGATTAGTATTTTTCAATATTAGTATTTTTCACTCCCAACAGTGCTTAACACTACGGTTTGTGTAAAACTGGTGCCTAACGCATGTCTGTGGGTTTGGTCTCTTGTGTTTGACTCATGTCTAAGTCATTTGAAAGTATGAGACTGACATACTATGAAGAAGAGAAGTAGCCTCTACTCATTAGTTTTTGTTATATTTCTGATTTTGAAAAAAGTGATATCTTACAGGGTCATGATTGTTCTGAGAGATTATCTATCTTGAGCTAGAGATTTTAGCATATAGTAAATGAAAATAAGTGTACTTAAAATTATAGACATCTTCTAAATAATTTAAAAATTATTTAGAAATGTATGTATACTGATATACAATAATCTGATAGCTTTATCAGTTTGTAATATAAAATTTTAACTGCTTGTATTGCCCCTTTGGGGAAAAGATTAACTATGACATTTTTGTGATGGATAGTGATAAATGGAAACCATTATATTTATAAAGAAAAAGTCACTAATTTCCTCTAATTTTTCTTTAGGTCGAGATTTAATTTGTATCCAGTCTATGGATGGGATGCTGATGGTGTTTGAGCAGGAAAGCTATGCTTTTGGGAGATTTCTCCCTGGTTCTCTTTTACCTGGCCCTCTTGCTTACAGTTCCCGTACAGATTCCTTCATTACTGTCTCTTCCTGCCGACAAGTGGAAAGTTACAAGTAAGTTTGGATGTTGAATCTTTGGAATCATGACTCTTGGTATGTTGCTGATTAATATTTTTTTACAAAAAGCTTGGATATTACAAATGAAAAAGAGACTGGTTTCTTTGATAAAATGTAATTGTGGTGATTTAGAGGATATCATTTACATATTATAAAATATTTGCAAGTATAGTACAGAGATTGAGAGAAAGGATTTGGAAAGAGGCAGACCTGGATTGGAATCCTGATTTTGCTACTTGCAGCTGTTTGATGGTCAGTGTCCTTACCCTGGTTGTAACAGGGATAATAATGGCTATTTTTTTTTTTTTTTTTTGGCTTTTAAAGTTTTTAATTCCAGTTAGTTAACAATACAGTGTTATATTAGTTTCAGGTGTAATATAGTGATTCAACAATTCATACATCAGCAGATGGTCATCACAAGTGCACACTTTAATCCCCAGCACCTATTTAACCCATCTGCCATCTCCCTCCCCTCTGGTAACCATCAGTTTGTTCTCTATAATTAAGAGTCTGTTTCTTGATTTGTCTCTCTCTTTTTTTCCCTTTGCTCATTTGTTTTGTTTCTTCAATTACACATATGATTGAAGTCATATGGTATTTTGTGTTTCTCTGACTGATTTATTTCACTTAGCATTATACTTTCTAGCTCCATCCATGTTTGTTGTAAATGGCAAGATTCCATTCTTTTTTATGACTGAATAACATTCCATTGCTCGCATGCATGTATGTGTGTGTGTATCATATCTTTTTTATGCATTCAACAATAGATGGACACTTCAGCTGCTTCCATATCTTGGCTATTGTAAATAGTGCTGTAAACATAGGAGTGCATGTATCCCTTTGAATTACTGTTTTTATATTCTTTGGGTAAATATCCAGTAGTGCAATTGTTGGATCGTAGGGTATTTCTGCTTTTGTTTTTTGTTTTTTTTATTATGTTATGTTAATCACCATACATTACATCATTAGTTTTTGTAGTGTTCCATGATTCATTGTTTGCGTATAACACCTAGTGCTCCATGCAGTACGTGCCCTCCTTAATACCCATCACCAGGCTAACCCATCCTTGTTTTTGTTTTGAGAGAGAGAGAGAGAGAGAGCAAGTGGGGAGGGACAGAGGGAGAAAATCTCAAGCAGGCTCCACACCCAATATGGAGCGTGATGAGGAGCTCGATCTCACGACCCTGAGATCATGACTTGAGCTGAAATCAAGGGTCAGATGCTTAACAGACTGAGCCACCTAGGTGCCCCAGGGTAGTTCTGTTTTTAACATTTTTTTTTAACTTTTTGAGGAACCTCCATACTGTTTTCCAGAGTGGCTTCACCAGTTTTAATTCCCACCAACAGCGCAAGAGGGTTCCTTTTTCTCTACACCCTTGCCAACACCTGTTGTTTCTTGTGTTGTAGATTTTAGCCATTCTGATAGGTATGAGGTGATATCTCATTGTAGTTTTGATTCGCCTTTCCCTGATGGTAAGTGGTGATGAACATCTTTTCATGTGTCTGTTGGCTATCTGTATGTCTTTTTTGGAGACATGTCTGTTCATGTTTTCTGTCCATTTTGTAATTGTATTATTTGTTTTTGGGGTGTTGAGTTTTATAAGTTCTTTATATATTTTGGATACTCACCCTTTACTGGATATGTCATTTGCAGGTATCTTCTCCCATTCCGTAGGTTGCCTTTTCATTTTGTTGATCATTTCCTTTGCTGTGTGGAAGCTTTTTATTTTGATGTAGTCCCAGTACCTTATTTTTGCTTTTGTTTCCTTTGCCTAAGGAAACATATCTAGAAAGAAGTTGCTACAGCTGATGTCAAAGAGGTTATGCCTATGTTCTCTTGTAGGACTTTTATGGTTTCAGGCCTCATATTTAGGTCTTTAATCCATTTTGAATTTATTTTTGTGTATGATGTAAGAAAATGGTCTAGTTTCTTTTGCATGTTGCTGTCCAATTTTCCCAACACCATTTTTTTAAAAGATTTATTTATTTATTTGAGAGAAAGAGAAAGGGCGAGCACAAGCAGTGGGAGGGGCAGAGGGAGAAGCAGACTCCCCACTGAGCAGGGAGCCCAACTTGGGGCTCGATCCCAGGACCCTGGGATCATGACTGAGCTGAAGGCAGACGCTTAACCAACTGAGCCACCCAGGCACCCCAGTTGAAGAGACTTTTTTCCATTGGATATTCTTTCCTGCTTTGTCAAAGATTAATTGACCGTATAGTTGTGGGAATAATGGCTATTTTGACAAGCTTGTTAAAAGGATTGAATGTATGTCAAGTTGCCACCCCATAGAAAATGCTGATTAATTATTGTGACTATTTCCTGAATTATTAATAATAAAGCACAGTATGAGTGAAAAAAGCCAGATGAAAAGATGCATATATGAAATTATTTTATAAAAAAAATATGTGACATAGGAAGAATACTAGCAAAAATACAAGCGTTATTATGAATGTTTTAAAAAGAACAGTTCATAGTACAAATGAAGTATGAAAATGACCCTATGAAAAGAGTTTATACTTTTTGCTAGAAATTCTTACTGATTTGGAGGAATTGTGTTTGAGAGAGACCTTTTTCTTCTACCAGCTAAATTTTAATAAAAATTAGGGTTTTGAGTTTTTGGAGGGTGTGTTTTTTTGTTGGAGGGGATCATGGGGAAAAGAAAGTACAAATTCATTCTTGGAAAAGAAATAGACTTGGAGGATTACAGTATCTTCAGTAACTTTATTGTTGTTATCTTACCGATGGCAACACTAGAACTTTAAACGTCTAAGCAACACTTCATTATAGCTTTTCAGTATTATTTTTGGTCGTATGATTTTTCCCAAGGCAGGAAGAAATATAAATTCATCAGGCAACACCTGTAAATTTTTGTCTTCAAGTTTCAGTATTGTGCATATAGCAAGTTAATGCAGTATTCCCTTCACCTTCATTAAGTGGCAATCTACCTTTTGTGAATTATTGTCAAGGTATCTTAGATTCAAAACCCTGAACATAAGCAAATGTTTGTGACTAAGCAGAAGTTAACTGACGGAGGTACTGTGTCATTATATCATACTCCTTCTTTAACTCCTATGGCTCTTATCCAAAGGAGACGAATGAATTGTGGCATTGCTACTGGTAAGAAATAAAATATACTTATTTTGAGAGGGTTGAGAAAAATATCTGTATAATTCATTCAAGCCTGGCAAAGATTAAGCAATATTGAGGAGATCTGCTTTTCAGCTTTCCACCAGTTCCGTGCCTCAACTCCTGCCTAGGAGGGAACTGGCAGTGCTACACTGGGGACACAATAGAAAGATTTGAACGCCCCATGACTTACTCTTTGAAATATGTGCATAGGAATTAATTTGGTTATAACTCCAGGAGTGACTGGATGAGGAAGCAATGTGTAGGTTTCCTTAATGTGTAAGTTTAATCTCAAAGAAGCTCACCCTCTTTGAACTGTGGTAATTTACCAACATACCAATCTATTAAATCCATCTCCATCTAGGACTAAAAATGCACACCTTATCCCTTGTGTGGATATTTTATAATGGTAAAAATGCATAGGATATGTGATTATTATGAAATGATGCAATTAAGAAGGCTTATAACGTTAAATAGTATATTACATTTATATACGCTTTCAAGTTTAATAGATTAAATTAAATGATAATCGCTGGTGCAATTTAGGGTTGGAGGAAGCATGAAAACTGTAGGTTTGTTCTTTTGAGGCTTCATCTATTTATAATCAGTTAATAGAATGAAATCAGTTAATAGAAAAGACTTTTAAGACATAATTTATTTTCATTTTTTTTTTTAAAGATTTTATTTATTTATTTGAGAGAGAGCACATGAGAGGGGGGAGGGTCAGAGGGAGAAGTAGACTCCCCACCGAGCAGGGAGCCCGATGCGGGACTCGATCCAGGAACTCCAGGATCATGACCTGAGCCGAAGGCAGTCGCCCAACCAACTGAGCCACCTAGGCGCCCTATTTTCATTTTTGATATTGATATTTAATTACTTTAAAACAAGCTCAGTTATATTCAGATAGGAACTAGTGAAGGCTGTGGATCTCAAACTTCAGTGTGCATAAGGATCATTTGGGCAGCCTGTTATAAAATGCACATTTGCAGATTCCCAATTACCAGTACACTAGATTTTGATTTAGTAGGTTTGGGGATAAGAGCGAGAAATCCTCACTGCAAACATATACTCTAGGTGGTTCTAATTTAGAAACACACTTTGTTGTTTTTCTTTTGAAGTGAGAGAATTGTTTGCCTTTTTTGGGGGGAGAGGTTGCAGGATAGATAACACCATTCTCTTAGCAATGTTTGTTCCAATTTTGGATTAGCTTTTATTCTCTTTTTCTTTTTCTTTCCTTTACTTGTCAGAATTATTTGGTCAGTAAATCCTGACCTTTGGGTACTTTTTTCCCTTGTATTCAGCCTTTGCTTCCCATTTCCCAGAAAGGCATTCAGGCCTTTATTTCTCACTTGCGTTTCTGGTTTTCTTCTAATCTAGACTTTGAAGGATCCTTCTCATATCTAGCCTTTTAAAATAACCTGTTTAAGCCAGAATAATTTTTGTTGCCCATTAAAAAATTGAAACCTTCATATATTGACATTCAGTGCTCCTTACAACCCAGTCCCATTCTACCTCTGTTAATTTGGATGTTCAGATTTGGAAGGGACTTTTAAAGTTAAGTGGTTCAATTATCCTCTTTTTTTTCACCTCCTTGATATATTATTGCCTAAAACACTGATTTTTGCCAAATATCATATATTGCCTTCTTGTATTCTGCTGAAATATTCCAGAGTATGTCTTGTGTTATCAGATTCCTGAGAGCAGAGTTTGTCTTAAACATGGCTGAATAAGTTCATTTATTCAATTATTCATTCAGGAAACATTTTTCAAGAGGCTTCTCTGTGTCACACACTGTGCCAGGTACTGGAAGCGCAGAGTCAAGTCAGAGCTGTCTCTTGTCCTCAAGCAGTATGCAAGCAAGGGTAGGAGGTAGTAAGTCAGCTGTTTCAGTTCATTGTGATAGAGGCTCTAGAGAGCTGTGCACAGGATACTGAGGAGGCCTACAGGTGGGACCTCTCAGTAAGAGTTCAGTGGAGGGAGGCTCCCTGAAGAAGTATACCTGCCATGAGCTTTATTTTCTCTCCTTTTCTTTGCTACACACCATACCCAACATGTACCTAGTACATTGCTAAGTAGATAAGTGACTTTAAAGAAGTATTTTTAAATTATTTGTAGAGTTTAATTGACAATATTTTATTTATTTAAAGATTTTATTTATTTATTTGACAGAGAGAGACACAGTGAGAGAGGGAACACAAGCAGGGAGGGTGGGGGAGGGAGAAGCAGGCTTCCCGCCAGGCAGGGAGCCCATGTGGGGCTCGATCCCAGGACCCTGGGATCATGACGTGAGCTGAAGGCGACGCTTAACGACTGAGCCACCCAGGCACCCCAATTGACAATATTTTAAAAAGAATATTGTGTTCTTCACCAACCTTAGGCTCTGGCCAAATTGAAATATCTGTTTTCCATATATGTTTAGGGCTTTTCTCTCTCTCCTCTTTTGCTCATGCTGTATTCTATATGAAGTTTTTTCTTTCTTCTCTGTTTATGAAAATTATGTCTGGAAGCCTCCCTGCCCCGCTGCTCCTCTTCCTGACCTAGCCATAAGTAGCACCTCCTCCTTCTTAATTTCACGGAGTAGTTTTTTTGCTCTTTCCTCAAATACTAGTCACACTTTAACTGGTATTACGTATTTGCTTGTTTTTCTCCTTGACAGGGCTAACTGCTCCTTGATGGCAGGGATTTTGTATCTCCTGAAATGCCTAGCATTGTACCTTGCTAAAGGGAGATGTTTAACAAGAACTTGATGAAAGAGTGAAAAGTTTGTAAGGAAAGCTATTTTGTTACTGGCATGTTTCAATGAAAAGGACTCTTCCTGGCATGACTAAGAATGTTTTAGCTTTACTTGTAATGATCATAGTAATGCTCTGTATCTGGAGCTTCCATTTCTAGTAGAGTTCTCTGGGTAAATATCAAGTTTCCAAGATCTCCTGGTACCTTTGCGGACAACTATGTTTCATTTGAAAATAATTGATTTTGGAGGGTTTAGTTTTGTGCTCTGTGACACCTCAATTCATATTTTAGTTACTTGGTGCTGTTTTTATGATGTGATATGGAAGAGCACTAAATTATATGGCTGAGTTTGTCATGGGGTTCCACAGGACCTGTTAAGCATTTGTGGCTATTGGGTCAAAAAGTGCTACCATTCACCTGGACTTGCCGTATTTGTGCTTAGTGCCTTTCTGTTGAGAAACACATATGATACACTCTTGTGAAATCTTATTATACTGGGCCTGATTATTATTTCAGCAGTGTCAATGAGGGACTTTTATTCTTTAGCTTATATCACTGAACATTTGAGTGGTAAGGAAAAAAAAAAAAACGCAAGTATTTTCTTTATTTCAGAATTTCCAAGTCTGCCTGGAATTGTTTGGTTTTGGAAATAGGTTTCCATGTACATTATTGGTCACAGTAAAGAGGACTTAAGGGAGAACTATAAAATAGATGCTATTGTAAGTTTGTCATCATCTAAATTTACTGTCAGTTACATTTAGTAATAAAATACTCCTCTGAGTTGTCTTCCAGGAAGAGCAACCGTCTGGGTTTGGAAATCAGGAGTCAATTTTGGCTGTGTCTCTGCCTGCTGTTTTGATGTTAATGAGGCCACTTTAGGGGCTCACTTATTCCTGGATGATATAATAATGCTTTGTAGTTCTGTAAGAAGCTTCAAACAGCTCAAAAGTTTGGATTTTTACAACAATCTCATTAATATCCATATCATCCTCTAGTAGGTTGGTGTGTGCAGGAAATGAACCTCCTATGTAATTAATTGCCTGAGGTTGGATCCATAGCAGGCCCAGCTCTGGGGCTGATGTTTTAGTCACCAGTGCATACAATTTCTGTTACTGTGTACTGGGAAGAGTAAAATAATCCTATCTGAAGCTTGGAATGTGAGGTCTAATTATTTGGCACTGTTGGAGACAGAGGGATTTTGTAGGTCAGTCTCAAATCGTATGGAGACATTTGCTACAGCTGCCCATGGAATTTCTTAGCATGGTTTTACAAGGCTGAAATCTTCACCCTCCTACCTTTTTTGTCTCGTTTCCCATGACTCATTCCTCCCTGCCATGCATCTCTCCTAAACTCCTGTCATGGCCTTTCATGTCTTTTTTTACTACTTGCCTTTTCATGTGCTGTTGGCCTTGCCATAATGCCTTTACCTCTTTACCAGCATGATGAGTGTTCACTCATTCTTTAAAACCTGGCTTTCTCCTCCTGAACCTATACTAAAACATATATCTCCATCTCAATTACTTGTTTCTGCCACCATGTTCCCTAGGAACCATGTGCATACCTCCTATTATTAGCACAGAGCACTCTTAGATATATTAGATGTATTAGATTGGTACTATATGTTTATTGAATTGATGAGATTCATATACATTCAGCTTCCATTTTAACCATAAGACTGATTTTCGTGAATACCTTGCTAAGTCTATCTTAATTCTTAGTCATTTTGCATCCAACTGCAATTAAAGGCATTTTTTTTTTTTTTTACCAAGTATTCCTGATTGAGATAGTTTTAAGAGTTGGTATATGACATTTGAATACCAGTGTACATTTTAGTGCTTATTTAGGTATTCCACATTGCTTTTATTCATTCAGGTCATTGATTTTTACACTTTCAGATATCTTTCTCTTAGACAATATGAGATGTCCAAATATATCTACTGATTTTCCTTTTAGCTGTGGAAGAACAATGCAAGAGTTTTGATTCAATAGGAAAGAAAGGAATTTATGAGTCTGAAGTTTCTTCATTCAGAGTAGGATTATTACTTTAACAATATATCATTAATTAATGGGAAATAAGAGAATTTAAATTTTATTGGCTAAGTTAATCATTTCAGGATTGAATGATATTTGTGAATTGTTTTAAAGAATGATTTAAGCTAAAGGTTACTAATGAAATAAAAGCTATCAAACACTTATAGAAAGTCATAATGTACATAATGCACCTTATTGAGAACTTATTATATACCAGATAAACTACTAGGTGATTGAGCTCTATTTATATGTAAATCTGTGTCTGTCTGTTTGTTGATCTATTGGGCACCTAATATATGCCAGATACTATACTAGGCATTACATTATTTTTAAATTCTTTTAACCATGTTTGAGGTAGAGATTATTATTCCCATGTTGTAGGTGGGAAAGATAAGACACAGTGATTAGTTTGCCAACTAGTAAGTGGTTTATCTGGGGACTAAACTGGTCTTCTGGGTGTCATAGAATATCTGTTAACAATTTCTACTACATCTGGCTGCTTTGCATTATTTATGTTTTTTTCTATGTGGTGTTTTGGTGCTGGATCTTTCTTGAATATTGTTGTTTGTCATATAAAATTCTAATGGAAATGCTTTGATAGTAGGCAGAGCTATTTTCCCAATATGGAATTTTGGGACATGGTTATAATTTCTTTATCATGACAGTTTTACATAGTTTCATGTCACAGTGTCATTCAATAAGAACTCAGTCTTAAATTTTACAGTTTTTAAAACCAAGAAAAATGTAATTCATAAGTTTATAGTTATGTGATTTTAAAGTTTAAAGTAATTTATACTTTTTAACTATAAAATCACTTATAATTATTCATGTCTTTCAAACAGGTACCAAGTACTTGCTTTTGCAACGGATGCAGATAAAAGACAGGAGACTGAACAACAAAAACTTGGTTCTGGGAAAAGACTTGTTGTAAGGCCTTTTTTAATATATAAGAATTTCAGTAATGTCATATCTAACCACTAATTTTTTTTTCCAGAATAAAAATTCCTGGGAAGAAAGTTTTAAAAGATATTTATTTTAGCTATTTTTCTTTTATGTGTTATGATTCTAGCAATGGGCAAAAATTTAGTTGGCTATTATTGAGCAATGGAGACACATGTCTGGTCCTGTTATAATTTATTAGATCATAGAGTTGCACCACTAGAATTATAAATGTGCAGATGAGGTCACTTTTAACTGAAGTGATTATAAGACAACGTAGCAAAAAGAAAAAATTAAAAAAGAAAAACCTTTAATAAGCAAAAATACTGTTACGAGTAGGCATGTGGTTAAATATATAAGCAAAAGATAAAAATTCATAGCCCACAAAGATAAAATTGGCTCAAAGACAAAGGTGGAAGTTTGGTAACTTGAAAAGTAGTTTGAAGAAAAATTGTAAATGATAAATTCTCTGTTTAATTAAAATTAGGAAATAGATGATGGTTGTGAACTCTTTATCCTGAGAACCTCCATAGACAGGAAAAAACAGAAGGAATTGAAGATTATAATGGAAATAGTAAAGTGTATTTGAGATGGACACATACTTAAGAAACCATATGAGGAAATAATGTGGAATTTAGAATACCAAGGAAGGAAGAATATTAGAGAAAACCAATTTTTTTTTTTTTAAAGATTTTATTTATTTTTTGACAGAGAGAGACACAGCGAGAGAGGGAACACAAGCAGGGGGAGTGGGAGAGGCAGAAGCAGGCTTCCCGCAGAGCAGGGAGCCCGATACGGGGCTTGATCCCAGGACCCTGGGATCATGACCTGAGCCGAAGGCAGACGCTTAATGACTGAGCCACCCAGGCACCCCAAGAAAACCAATTTTTTGTATTAGGATATAGAAATTAAGGTAGGAAGGAAGGCTAACTTGAAAAGAGCCAAGAATGAGATGAAAACATATTTTCTTAATAATAGTAAAAATTGAAAGAGCGCAACAAATACAAATAAGACATACTTTTTCACGGAATTTGGAGGCACCATACTGATAATGGTTAAAGTCTGACTTGGAGGTCAGACTTTTTTTTAAGGTTTATTTATTTTCGAGAGAGAGAAAGAGAGAGCACTCGTGAGTAGGGGGCGGGGCAGAGGGAGAAAATCCTCAAGCTGACTCTCTGCCAGCTGCAGAGCCGATGAGGGGCTGGGGCTCGATTTCACAACTCATGACATCATGACGTGAGCTGAAACCAAGAGTCGGATGCTTAAGCAACTAAGCCACCCAGGTGCTCCTTGGAGTCAGATCTTGAGAGCTATACTTACTACTAATTTTGAGCAAGTTTGAGCAAGTTTGTTGACCTTGCTAAATCTCAGTTTTCTCAGTTGCAAAATGGTGATAATACCTATTTTACAATGTTGCCATTAGAAATATATATATATACACATATATATATATTTATTTATTTATAGCACTTAGCAAAATGTCTGGATGATGAAGATGACGTTGATAATGGTAGTCAAATTGTCCTTGACCTCCTCCTCAATAGTGGTTTTCTTCCATTTGTCCCTTATATTCTGCACTCCAGCCACATGGGCTTCTCATTGTTCCAGATTTTCCATGGCTGTTCTTGATTCAAGGCTTCTGCACATATTTTTTATTTAGTCTGGAATACCCTTTACTTATTAATTGTAAATGTTTATTGATACTACTCTGTACCTTACACTGAGGATGTATTCTGAAGACAATTACAGTTGAGTGATTTTCCCATTCTCCTTTAATTAATTAGTCGAGTAAGAAATAGCAGTAAAACTTCCTTTCGTTACACCACAGTCACTTGGCAGGACTCTGATGCCATGGAACATTAAGTCTATTGCAGAGAAACAAAATTTATCCAGGGGAATGCTTTTAATAAGGTAGTTGTGGGAAAGCAGTTAAAAGCTGCCTATGTTACTCAGAGTTACCTCTTAACTATTTGTTGATTTCTAATTTAATTCTTTTGTGGTCAGGGAAATACTTTGTATGACTGAATTCTTTCAGATTTATTGAGATTTGTTTTATGGCCTAGAATATGGTCTATCTTGGTAAATCTT
This sequence comes from Neomonachus schauinslandi, assembly GCF_002201575.2. Lineage (NCBI taxonomy): Eukaryota > Metazoa > Chordata > Mammalia > Carnivora > Phocidae > Neomonachus > Neomonachus schauinslandi. The sequence goes on from NC_058414.1 coordinate 62,441,779, forward strand.
CACTGAGCACCTGAAAAGAATGTCCATTTTTTTTTTAGCTGTTCTTGGGTGTCCTGTAAATGTCAGTTAGATTGGATGATAGCATTGTTCAGATCTTCTATGTCCTTATTAGTTTTTTTTTTTTTTACTAATTTCTGTCATTTATTCAGGGAGGGGTATTGAAATCTGACTGTGGATTGTCTGTTTCTCCTTGAAATTTTGTCAGTTTTTTGCTTCATGTATTTTGAAATCTTTTATTAGGTACATAAACATTTAAGATTGTTATGTCTTATAATGAACATATACCCTTTTCATTATCAAGTAACCCTCTTTATCTTTTTGCTCTGGTAACATTCTTCTTTTGATGAGTGTTACTCTGATATATCTGTTTCCATCTTTTTACTTTTATCCAATTTGTGTCTTTGTAGTGAAAATGCATTTCTTGTAAGCAGCACATAGTTGGGTCTTGCTTTTTTGTTTAGTACGATATGCTCTGCCTTCTAATTTGTTTTTTAGACCATTCACATTTCATGTAATTATTAATATGGATAGGTTTAAATTTGTCATGTGGCCATTTGATTTCTGTTTGTCCCATCTGTTCTTTGTTTCCATTTTCTTGTTTTTCTGCTTTCTTTTAGAGTTATTCAGTATTTTGTATGATCCATTTTATCTTTGTTGGCTTATTAGTCATAACTCTTTGTTTTGTTATTTTAGGAGTTCTTTTAGAGTTTACAGTATTTAACTTACCATGATCTACTCTCAGTGATATACTATTTCACATATAAGGACCATACTTCTGTTTCTTAGCCTTTGTGTTATTGTCATATGCTATATTTTTACATACACTATAAACTCCATATTACGTTGTTACCATTTTTGCTTAAATGGTCAGTATCTTTTAATGTGATTTAAATGATAAGAAAAATATATATTTACCCATATAGTTACCATTTCTGGTACTTTTCATTAATATGTGTAAACTGTATTTCCATCTGGTGTCATTTGTCTTCCTCCTGAAGGACTTGCTATCACATTTCTTTCAGTGCGAGTCCACTGGTGATGAATTCTTTCAGTTTTTCTATGTCTCCAAGATTTTTTTTGCCTTTGTGTTTGAAAATACATTCTTTGGGTATAAAGTTTTAGTTTGACAGATTTTTTTCCCTCCCTGGCATTTTAAGAGGTTGCTCCACTCTCTTCTTGCTCCCATTGTTTCTCATGAGAAATCTGCCTACATTCTTATCTTTGTTCCTCTCTTCATAGTATCTTTTTTCCTCTGGCTGCTGTTCTGATTTTCTCTTACCACTTTTTTTAAGCAATTAGACTATGATATGGCTTTGTGTAGTTTTCTTTATTTTGTGCTTAGAATTTGTTGAGCTTCTTGCATCTGTGAATTTATAGTTTTCATGAAAATTAGAAAATTTTTGACTTTTAATTCTTCAAACTTTTTTTTTTTAATGTTCCATCTTTCTTCTGTCCTCTGGGGACTCCAGTTACACATACATTAGCCTACTTAAAGTTATCTCACAGTTCACAGAATTTATTTTCATTAAAAACATTTTTTTTTCTATTTTGTTTTGCTATGTTTTCAAGATTACTAATCTTTTTTCTGTAATGTCTAATCTGGTGTTAATTCTCATGGTTTTCATCTTTACAAGTTCAATTTGGTTTCTTTTTCTGTTATATCTTCTATGTCTCTACATAACTTTTTGAAGATATAGAATACACTGATAAAATTTGTTTTAATGTCCTTGTTTTCTAACACTTGCATCAGTTTTGAGTCTAGTTTCAGTTGACTTATTTATCTCTTCTTTGCAAATCATATTTTCTTGTTTCTTTACATGTCTGCTGATTTTTTATTAGATGCCAGATATAGTCATTTTACTTTTGGGTGCCAGATATTTTTGTATTCCTATAACTGTTCTTGAGCTTAGGCCTGGGATGTAGTTATGGTACTTGGGCAGCTTGATCCTTTTGGATTGTTAGCTAGGACCAGAGCAGCACTCATCCTGAGGCTGCTTATTCCCCACTCCTGAGATAAGACCCTTCTGAATGCTCTACTCAGCTTCCTTTGAATTATGAGGTGTTCTAATCTGCTGGCAGGCACAGGCTGTATTCCAGGTGGTATGAATGCTGGGCACTGTTACCTCTAATCCTTTTGGGTGGTTTTTTCCCTGGCTTTGGGTCGTTTCCTTACATGAATGTGCTGATAAGTACTCAGATGAATATTTGAGAGGATTCCTTACAGATGTCAAAGTTCTGTCCCTGTGCTGCTCTCTCCCTTTTGGCATGCTGTCTGTGCTCATCTGCTTTGCTTTCTCTGAACTCCCAGTGTTCATTTCCTCAATTCAGGGAGTTTGCTGGGCCTTGCCTTGGTTCCTCCTCCTGGGGCCATGGCCTGAAAACTGTCCCACGGATAGAGCAGTCAAACCACTCACCTCATTTGTTTTGTTCTCAAGGGATTGCTGTCCTTTGTTGTCTGATATTCAGTGCCTTGTAAACTGTTGTTTCATATGTTTTGTCCATGTTGTATTGTTTCAGGTGGGATGGTAAAGTCTTTCCTATTACTCTGTCTTGGCTGGAAGTGGAAGAATTTTAAAATTATTATTCTTAGTAAACTTCTGTGTTTTTTGAGACACATTAATTTAGAATGTAGTATATTTCCCTAAGGGGAGGTCACAGAGAGTGGTACTCAGTGCCTAGTGAATTAAAAGTGTTTACTGGCTGGATCTCAGCCTGCAGCATCAGAAACTTGGTTTGCTTATCCATTCTGAATGAATTGTCAGGGACATACCAGCCCAAGTTATAGACAGTGATCTTTCTTTCTTTGAGATGGAGAGAAGGGGGGAGGGGCAAAGGAGAGGGAGAGAGAGAATCTTAAGTAGGCTCCAGTCCCAGCATGGAGCCTGATGTAAGGCTCCATCTCATGACTCTGAGATCATGACCTGGGCCGAAATCAGAAGTCGGAAACTTAACCGACTGAGCCACCCAGGCGCCCTAACGGTGATATTTAATGCTAGAATGATGGCCTATTAAAATGTAAGGAGAAATGTGACTCATGGGACTGACATTTATGTTTTGTGTACCATGGAATCTTTTCATATAAGTCAGCTACACTTGAACTTAATGGTAATTGAATAATTTCTTTCTTTTTTTTTTTTTTTTAAGATTTTATTTATTTATTTGACAGAGAGAGACACAGCGAGAGAGGGAACACAAGCAGGGGGAATGGGAGAGGGAGAAGCAGGCTTCCCGCGGAGCAGGGAGCCCGATGCGGGGCTCGATCCCAGGACTCTGGGATCATGACCTGAGCCGAAGGCAGACGCTTAACGACTGAGCCACCCAGGCGCCCCAATTGAATAATTTCTTAGTGTTGAATCCTGATTCAGATTAAGATAATCGATCATTCACCTATATTCACTATGCTGTCTTCCTCCTTCAGGTTGTTTTTATATACACACCAATAATATTTGTTCTTCTGTCCAGCCGCATTTGGATTTCATACCTTCTTCAGATATTTTAATACCTGAAGTAGATAAATATCTAAGTCATATCTTGATGGTCAGAAATTTGTATCTTTAGTGTGAGTTTTCATATCTCTTCTTTGATCCATTATTTGTTGATTAGAGCCTAACTTTGAGGGCAGTCTTATTTCCTCTTTGTCCCGATGCTTTTGTGGAGCCATCTCACTGTCATTGCTGTCTGAATACAGTATATGTCTGTATATGTCAGCCCATGTCTTTCCTCTTTTCTGTTTTTTTTTTTTTTAATTTAAAAATATTGATTGGGGGCGGAATTTTGAGAAGCATGTTCATTACATTCATTCCTTCCTTGTTTTATTTTTTTATTTTTATTTTTATTTTTTCTTCTTTTTTTTTTTCCTTCCTTCCTTGTTTTAAGAAGCATTTCTTAAACACTGACCATGTTCCAGAGATACGGAGTTACCCTCGAGTAGCTCTTGAGGCATAGAGGATCCTGTCTGTATTCCTGGGACAGCTTGATGACTGCTCTGTATATACATATTGATACATTTTTAAATTGTCTTTATATTAAAATATTATAGTTACAACAATATTGGTTAGGTTTTAGTGATTATTAAATTTGATTTGCAAAGTAAACACAATATGGAAATTTCTCTTAGGGAAATTCTTCAGTGAAGCAGATGACTTCTTTATGTGTATATATGTATTTTTTGAACAAGTCATGATCCTTCCTTTTCTGTCTTAAGATCTTTGTATAGGTGGTTCACTTTGCATAGGGCATTCTCTCAACCAATTCGCTACCTGCCTTTTTTCCCCCGCTCCAGGTTTATGGAGGTATAATTGACAAATAAAAATTGTATAAACTTATGGTAAACTACATCTATTGATATATAAATACATTGTGCAATGATTACCATAATTAAGCTGATTAACAAATCTATCACCTCACATAGTTACCTTTTTTTATGTTAACATTTAAGATCTATCTTAACAAATTTCAAGTATATGTACTATACAGTACAGTATTATAACTATAGTCACCAGACTGTACATCAAGTCTGCAGAATTTATTAATTCTGTGTAACTGAAACTTCTTACCCATTGGCCAGCATCTTCTCATTTCCATCTTCCCCCAGACCCTGGCAACCACCATCCCACTCTCTGCTTATATATGTTTACCTTTTTTAGATCCCACATATAAGTGAGATCATGCAGTGTTTGTTTTTCTGTGCCTGGCTTATTTCACTTAGTTAGCATAATGCCCTCCACGTTCATCCATGTTGTCACAAATGGCAGGATTTCCTTCTTTTTAAAGGCTGAATAATATTCCATTATATTATACACATTATATAGTATATATATTCTATATAATATCTCATTTTTCTTTATTCATTTATCCATCAATGGACATTTCGGTTGATTCCATATCTTGGCTATTGCAAATAATGCTGCAGTGAACATGGGAATGTAGATATCTCTTTGATATCCTGTTTTCACCTCCTTTGAATATATGCCCAGAAGTATGATTGCTGGATCATATGGTCATTCTATTTTTTCATTTTTTGAGAAACCTCCCTACCATTTTCCACAGTAGCCGTACCAGTTTGCCTTCCCACCAACAGTGCATGAGGAGTCCGTTTTCGCTATATCCTTGCCAACACTTATCTCTTGTCTTTTTAATAATAGCCATTCTGGGGCGCCTGGGTGGCTCAGTTGGTTAAGCAACTGCCTTCGGCTCAGGTCATGATCCTGGAGTCCCGGGATCGAGTCCCGCATCGGGCTCTCTGCTCAGCAAGGGGTCTGCTTCTCCCTCTAACCCTCTTCCCTCTCGTGCTCTCTGTCTCTCTTCTCTCTCTCTCAAATAAATAAATAAAATCTTTAAAAAAAAATAATAGCCATTCTAACAGGTGTGAGGTGATATGTCATTGTGGTTTTGATTTGCATTTCCCTGATGATTTAGCGATGTTGAGCATTTTTTCATATACCCGTTGGCCATTTGTATATCTTTTGAGAAGTATCTGTTCAATTCTTTTGCTTATTTTTAAGTCAGGCAATTTTCTTGCTGTTGAGTTGTCTAGCTCCTTATGTATGTTTAGTATTAACCCCTTATTGGGTAGATGGTTTGCAAGTATTTTCTCCCATCCCTAGATTGTCTCTTTACTCTGTTAATTGTTTCCTTTGCTGTGCAGGAACTTCTTAGTTTGATGCAACCCCTTTTGTCTATTTTTACTGTTGTTGCCTCTGCTTTTGAGGTCATATCTGAAAAATCATTGCCCAAACCAATGACAAAAAGCTTTTCCTTATTTTTTTTCTAATAGTTTTACAGATTCAGGTCTTTTGTTTAAGTCTTTAACCAATTCTGAGTTGACTTTTGGATATGGTATGAGATAGGGGTCCAATTTCACTCCTCTGCATGTGGATATTAAGTTTTCCCATCACCATTTGTTAAAGAGACTGTCTTTATTGTATGTTCTTGATACCTTTGTTGAGGATCAATTGACTGTAAATGCATTTATTTCTCGGCTCTTTTCTATTCCATTGGTCTAGGTTGCTTTTTTTTGTTTGTTTTTGTTTTTTAATGCCAGCAGTGTGCTGTTTTGCTACGTATAGCTTTATAGTGTACTTAAAATCATGTAATTTGATGCTTCCAGCTTTGTTCTTTTTGCTCGATTGGTTTGGCTATTTGGAGTCTTTTGTGGTTCTGTATGAATTTTAGGATTTTTGTTATATTTCTGTGAAAAATGCCATTGGAACTTTGATAGGAATTTGAATCTGTAGATCACTTTGGGTGAATGGTCATTTTAATAATAGTAATTCTTCTAATTGATGTACCAGGCATATCTTTCCATTTATTAGTGTTTTTCAGTTTCTTTATCAACATTTTATAGTTTTATTGTACAGGTCTTATACCTCCTTGGTTAAATTTATATGAGTATTCTTTTTTCCTGCCCCATTTCCCAAATTTATGAGTAATTTTGAACCACTGAAGAGCTTATATCATCTGGTAAAAGATGGCACAAAATCTACTAGAGTGTATAAAATATCAGAAATACGGTCATTGCAAAAAAAAAAAAAAGTGAATGAAGACAGCCAATCTTTATGTCTGCTTTGTTGTAAAACAGTTTTTTAATTGTATTGATATGAAAGTCACTGAAATGCTTTGTTTTTAGCAACTAAATTGATTTTAGGTTTTCCTTTGTAGGTGGATTGGACTCTAAATATTGGAGAGCAAGCACTTGATATATGTATTGTCTCTTTCAATCAGTCAGCATCTTCTGTTTTTGTTCTTGGTGAAAGAAACTTTTTTTGCCTTAAGGATAATGGACAGATTCGATTCATGAAGAAACTTGATTGTAGCCCAAGTTGTTTTCTCCCGTATTGCTCAGGTGTGTAGAAGGATTTTTCTTTTATCTTTTCCATATGTCAAGGCTATGTTATATACATCAGGAAAAGCCAAATTCACACGCATATATTTTAAACATCTAAGAAAATAGTTTTATATAGAACATGTAATGGAAATTTTAACTTTTAAAGTTTGAATACACATTTGATATAAAGCACACAGTTGGTTTTGTCAGTCATTTTACTTTGCATAGAATGTCTTGGAGAATTGGCCTCAGGTATACATTTATGCTTTCCCAAAAGTGGCAGTTCAAGATGTTTGCAAAAGAACACCAGATTCTTTTATAAGCAGAAAGGAGCATAGTAATGCCTAATGGAATGACTTATCTGTAGCCCGTGCCCAGTAAAAACCATTAGCTCATTGTGTTAAATATTAATGAAATTCATGCTTTCTTGATAAAATGCAAAAATGTTGGCTGCTATCTACTTATAGTTCCCAAGTCTGTAAAATTATTTTTTTAATTTTTGATATTGGTGCTTGAAGTTGAAAAATACTATTTTATTACTTAAAATAAATACCTTATTTATGCTTTTCCATCAAGACGTTAGAATTAGTTTGTATCATAAATCCCTTAAAAGTGATATACTATTGCAAATAACTGTTTTCTTATTATCCTCTTTTCTATATTCAACATACAGTTTCTGAAGGAACAACAAATACTTTGATTGGAAACCATAATAACATGTTGCATATTTATCAGGATGTGACACTGAAGTGGGCTACTCAGCTTCCCCATATTCCTGTAGCAGTAAGAGTGGGCTGTTTACAGTAAGTGATTTAACTTTTTTTTAGGATCTTAGTCTAGGAATTCTGTAGAAGTTTTATGAAACAATAGCAAGTGATTTTACTAGGAATGACAGGTGACATTGTAGTCTGAATGTCAACAATGGAAATAATTTGAAATATAACTTTTATTGGAAAAGGATTTAAAAAGGCCTTACTTAGGCTTCATCAATCATTTTTATTTTATTTTAATTCCCAGATAGTTAAGATAAAGTGTTATATTAGTTTCAGGTGAACAATATATTGATTCAACAATTCCATACATCACCCAGTGCTCATCAGGACAAGTGCACTCCTTAATCCCCTCAATCATTTTTATTTAGTATCTCTAGTGAGATATCTTTTGTAAATTAAAGATTTAAAGAAAATGGCTTACCTGGTAGATTATTTTTTTTAAAATAGGAAAGGATTTCTTCAAGCATTTGATGGGTTCCATTTAGAGATCAGTTACTATTAGACTGAGACTATTACACATCAAAACTTGTTTCAGACCTTATTATGTCAAGTGGTGCAGAATTGCTAATGATTATGTATTTAAGACAGTTCAGATTTTAAATAGGACCAATTTGCTTTTAAAATGAAAGATAAAATCCATACCTTAAATTTACAAAATTTATCAAAAATAAGAGAAATGAGACATAACTGTAATTTTTCTAGGTTGTCAGTATAGAAGGCAAGATCCTGACTAACCTTTAGCATCTCAGATTATGTTTAGGAATTGAAAATCCCAGTAAATATGTAGAAACACAACTTTCTTTTTTTTAAAAAGAATTTATTTTTAAATAATCGCTACACTCAATGTGGGGCTTGAACTCACAGCCCTGAGACCAAGAGTCGCACGCTCCATTGACTGAGCTAGCCAGATCCCCCTAGAAACTCAACTTTCTCTAAAGCTTTATAGATTCCCTAGATCTAGTCATTTCTGCTTATTTAGATAATTTTATTGAAATTTAAAAACCAAATGTAGAATTCTTCAGTGGCACCTGTAGTATCTGATCAGTATGACTAATTCTCCCAAATTAAGAGATTGGATGTGTAATATTGTTGAAGCTCAATGAAGGGTATTCATATTTGCATTAATGGTTAATCTGAAGCCTGAATATTGGAAAAATGGAAACACCATTTTGAAAACATTGACTATTTTAAAAAGAAGTTTTCTCATGTTTTATGAGAAAATACCATCATATAATTGCTATGCACCTAACATAAATTATAGTTATTTTGTATCTGAAGAAAAATATAAAATTTTAAGATTGGCTTTTACAACATCTACCAGATAGTCTTTTAAGTTCAGCCAAACACTTAGATTCACCAGACATTTTAAATCAGATTTACTTAGAAGGATTTAGAACAGGAAAAACATCTTGCCAGCAGGGCAATGTCAAGTGTTTCTCTTCTGGGAGAGTAATTCTTGCAGTAGTCCATATATCCATCCAAGAGCTCTTCTCTTTGGCCTCCCAAGTGACAACTCAGGTGTAAGAAGACAGATCCACACTGATGGGTATGTGGCTCATCTTGGCTTATAGGTTTAAATACTAAAAGCTCATTGTGGTTTTTGTGTGTATGTGGGGCAGAGGAGAGTGATGGATAGAAAGATCTTATTGAGACCATTTAGTTGAAATGCTTATTTTACACATATATTATTTACACATTTCAAGAGTCAACTGTACTCAGAGAAGCTCAAAGATACAGTTTCTGAGCAGATATTTATGGTTAATTTATGGTTTCAGTTCAGATGCATCTTATGAGTTAAGGGTCCAGAAATAACTGAAATTGTTAGGAGTAAAAAACCACATTTCCATGTAGTGTGAATCAAGATGCTTATATTCAGAAGTAGTCTGTCACCTCTGAACTTAGGTATTTGTAAGTCAAACTTCTATTTCTTCTCATAGCTTTTTCAACATCATAATTATAAACAATTAAATGTAAATATTGCCATTAATGATTTCCACAGTTTATTAATATATAACAACATCTTTTAATTATTCATTGGAAATTTTTATTTTTATGTACTTTAGCATATGTAAGTATAGAGTTAGACTGAAAGAATTTCATTGTAATTTGTATTAGAATTTTAAAAGTGATTATTATTGACTTAGCTATAGTGTATTTATGTTTAGAAGTTATCATTTGAAATTAGAAGCAGTGAAAAAATTTTGCTTCTGCTTTTTATTACCTTTAGAGTTAAACTTTTTTGGTTGAACTTCCTTGGCTGAATGTGTTTATTTGTAGAGGAAATTGCTGCTATTTTAATATGTTTCTTTTCAGTGAATAAGAAATACTGGATTTGGATCAAGTTGATGCAATTATACTTAATAACAGCATTTTGCTCAGAAACTAAGATGCTTTATTTCCTCCCACTCCCATTTACTTGGCAGTCCAAGTCCTTTACCTTGTTTATTATAAACCAATTCTAAATCTGTCTGTGTTTCCTTCTTTCTTTTCAGGGTAAACGGCATTCTTGATTAGAGAGATTTTTTTTTTTTTAGTTTAATTATTTTAATTTTTTGTGTTAAACTATGGGAATGTGATATAAGTGTATAGTTTGTAGTTTAAAGAATAAGAAGAGCACGAATGTGATAATATTCTTTAAAATCTCAGCTATTATTGTTTTCCTCTAATTGCACGAAGTAGCTGTGGAAGCCTGGCCAGTGTCTTAGCTCTGCTGTGGTCAGTTTCCCAAACGGCAAATAAAGATCATCATTTATCCGTGATGTTATTCTCTCTAGAGATATGAAATATACCTCAAAGTGGAAGTCTATTTGAATGGATGTTCAAAGTGATGAGAACCTTTCCATACTTCAGCTGGCAACCACAGCCATTGTGCTTTAAAATCTTAACTGCAGGTCGTTTTTTAGGATAAACAATTTGGTCTGGTACTTCAGTGTTTTTCTTCCTAGGCTATATCTACTATAGTAACTTACTATAACCATCAGTATTTAACCATTTCATTCTTTAACATTCTTCGATGTAGTGTTCTTGACCAGAATGTTTACCTCATTTCTTCTTTGGATTTTCCAATTTCTTTTATCTTCTAGTCCTAACTCAAGTCACATAAATAAGTCTTCCCTCTCTCCTCTGGTCTCCTCTTTCTCTGAATTTCTATATTTATCTTCTGTTGGTGACTGCTGTTTGATTTTCCTAACTCCTCAACTCAATCATACTCTCCTTTAATGTTAGGGACCTTTCTACTTTTGCATATTACACTGAATAATCAGCCAGAAAGCTGAATATATGGTATATGCTTGGTAAATATGTAAAAATAATTGTGATCTGTGCATGTCAGGGGGAGGAATGGTGAAAAGATCTTCTAAGAGCTTTCAGTTGAAATACCTTTTTAAAAGTATGGAACAATTGAGAGTCATAGATGGAAGGCTATTATTTCTTTGAAGACGAACTTATTAGAATTTTCAAATTTTAGAGTGATTTTTTTTTTAAGTTTAACTTTTGCTGTTAATTTGTCATTTCTTTTTTTGTGTGCTTTTAGAAAGGGAACATGGACCTAAATATACACTTTTTCCTATGCTGTATTTTTAAGGATTTCCTTTGTGGCTTAATGGTACACATAAAATTTGTAAATATTCCTGGAATTAAGGTAGAGCATAAATTATGATTTTAGAATTTCTGCATTCTTTTTGGTATATTCCCCTATTAATCTGTTGTAGCTCAGGAGTGGAATGTTAGTCTTTAATTAGTGTATTTTTTCTGTCATTTTTTTGTTGAATAGCTAAGCATTTTGGTTTATATAGTCTAGTTCTGTATATTCAGCTTATGTCTATGATATTTTACTTTTTTGGTGAGTTTACAAAATTTATCAATATAAAATTACCCTTTTTTGTCTTCTCATTTAATGTTTCTTTGTTTGCTTTTGTTTTGTTTTATTTGCTTTGAATTCAGTTTGCTGTTGTCTCTACTTTTTTTAATCTGTAATTTTATTTTGTTTTTTTTTTTTTAAAGATTTTATTTATTTATTTGACAGAGGGAGAGAGCACAAGCAGGCAAAGAGGCAGGCAGAGGGAGAGGGAGAAACAGGCTTTCTGCTGAGCCGGGAGCCCGATGTGGGACTTGATCCCAGGACCCTGGGATCGAACCCCGCATCGGGCTCCCTGCTCTGTGGGGAGCCTGCTTCTCCCTCTCCTCCCCACTTGTGCTCTCTCTCTCACTATCTCTGTCTCTCTCTCTCAAATAAATAAAATCTAAAAAAAAAAACAACAAAAAAAAGACTGAGCCACTCAGGCACCCTGTAATTTTATTTTGGATGCATCGCTTGTAAACAGAAAATTTGATTGGATTTTTAAACCCATTTTGAAGATCATTTCCCTTTAATCTACCCATTTACAATTGTTATAATCTATATATTTGGTCATTTTTCATCTGTATGATACTCTGTACTTTTAATAGTATTTGCTTTGCTTTCTATCTCTTTGTGAGTGGGGATTCTCTGTCCTTGGATCTTCCATGTATCGGATGGTACGTACACATACCTATCTCTTTTCTTTATTTCTATTAGTATTTACTTTTCAGTTTTACCATAATCCAAAAATGAAATGAATCTTTCTCCCCGTGATAGGCAAAGGGTTTAATACACTGTTTCTTTCTCCCTTCCTGTTTTCCCACTCCCTGTACCACCTCCACACACAGGCATGGGTGTACACATGAGCTTGTTCTCACACATATCACCCCCCACACCCACACAGCCTTTGTTGCCATTTGTTCTTTGCTACGGTAACATAAGCTATTAACTATAAATTATTATTAAACTATACTAGTCCTTTTTTTGAGAATGTTTTAAAATTTGTGTTCACTTTTTATCTAGTTATTTTTTTTATTTTTCTATATCTATTAAATGTGAATCTTTTTATATCACAAATTATAATTTTTTAACTTATTAATTTCACTTCCTCTCTTAATAGGCTAATTTAATGTTCCCAGGAATGGTATAGGGTGTTAATATTTTATGGTAAAAATGTATTGTTACATTTTCCCCTCAAACTTTATTGATGTTGCTCCTTTATTTTTTTAAAAATAACTTTTGTGGAAAATTATAATCTTGTGATTTCTATAAAAAGTGTAGAGCTACGCTATTTAAAACTCAAGCAGTATTTAAAAGTGCAAGTAAGAAAACAAAACACAAAAACTAACTGCCACCAGTTATCTCAGTCTTACCATCCAGGTTTAACGTTTGTTAGCACCTGTTAAACATGAAACTGATATTTTTGTCTACAGAGATGCAAATTTAGGCATAGAATAAAACTTCCAAAGCAGAAAAATATGTTTTTAGTTTTTATTTTATTTGATTATTACTTTTTTAGTAAGCTCTATGCCCATTGTGGGACTTGATCAAGAGGTGTGTGCTCTATCGATCGAGCCAGACAGGCGACCCCAGAATAATATGCTTTTGAAATATACATTTATTTTATTATATTCTAACAGACAAATGGAATAGATGAAATGGAAGGAATAAATGAATTTTATGTAAATGTTTATTCACAGCAATTTATTTTAGTTTCTAAAAGACCCTTCTAAACAAGAATAGAAAAGAGGTTAAAGGTTGTTATTTTCAATTTTTCTTGTTTTAAGCAATAAGTTTATGTTGGTAATTTGTTACAACAGATATTTCCAGTTTTTTAAAGCTGCATTTCAGTGTTTGGCAGTGTCTGTTGAGTCTCTGTTATTAAAGATAAGGAAAGCAGCATACTTACACTTTCTTCTTCCTCTCTTTTTGTCAAATTATTATTGTTGGTATCTTATTATCCATTTTGTCAAAGTTTAAAATATTTTCATGCATCTTAGTAATCACAGTTTTCACAGTCCTTTCATCCTATCCATATCTAAATGGACTCAAAGCTTACCGCCAGTTTGTTTTATTGTTCCTGAATTGTCTTGATTCACTTCTTGGTTAGTTGAATTTAATCCTCCAATAGTTTTGAGGAAAGCCTCTAAGTCTTCTTGCATTCTTGAGAGTTGTTTATTGCTGTTATACTTGAAGGTTTTCTTAGCTTCCCTCAGAATTTTGGACATTCCATTTGGTGTTGACAGTTGCTGTGGAAAGGTCTGAGGCTGACTTAAATTTATTTGTAAAACTTCTTATTGAATGAATTACTTTTTTTTGCCTGTCTCATATCTAACTTAGTTTTTAAATCCTTAAAGAACTATAAAATTAACTAGCATTATTGACAGTTGATTAATTCTGCATCAGTTTGTTCTGGGACAAGGTGAGAACTGATAGATTCAAGTTTTTATTCATTTCAGGAAAATATTCTTCCGTTATAGCTTTGAGTATTGGTTCTGCTTTACTAGTTTAGATTTCTTTGTTTTTTTATTTAAATTCAGTTAGTCAACTTATAGTATATCATTAGTTTCAGATGTAGTGTTCAATAATTCATCAGTTGCATTTAACACCCAGTAGTTTAGTTTTCTTAATATCATTGTGTTTTTTTTTTGAAGATTTTATTTATTTATTTGTTTGAGAGAGAGAGCGAGAGAGAGCGCGCAAGCACGAGCAGGGGGAAGGGCAGAGGTAGAAGCAGACTTCCCCCTGAGGAGGGAGCCCTGTGCAGGGCTCCATCCCAGGATCATGACCTGAGCCAAAGTCAGACAACCGACTGAGCGACCCCCATACGCCCCCTTAATATCATTGTTATAAATGTTAGCCTTACATCATCTTCCAAATCTAGCATCTATTCATTAATTATTTGTATATATTTTTTCTTTCCATTTTGATTGGTGTGATTTTTTCCATGTCTCTCTATCATGTTCTTGAGTTTGTTTTTATTTTATCTTGTTATTGCTTTTTTAAAAATTTTTATTTATTTATTTGGCAGATAGAGACATAGTGAGAGAGGGAATACAAGCAGGGGGAGTGAAAGAGGGAGAAGAAGCAGGCTTCCCACTGAGCAGGGAGCCCGATGTGGGGCTCGATGTGGGGCTCAATCCCAGGACCCTGGGATCAGGACCTGAGCCGAAGGCAGACGCTTAATGACTGAGCCACCCAGGCACCTCTCTTGTTATTGCTTTTGCTGTGGCTTTCATCCCTATAGCTTTTGTTTAAGCTTTTTCTTTTTTTAAAAGATTTTATTTATTAGAGAGACAGAGAGAAAGAGCACAAGTTGGGGGAGGGGCAGAGGCAGAGGGAGAAGCAGACTTCCTCCTGAGCAGGGAACCCAACCTGGGGCTTGATCCCAGGACACAGGGATCCTGACCTGAGCCGAAGGCAGGCGCCTGACCCACTGAGCCACCCAGGTGCCCCTTGCTTGAGCTTTTTAAATAAATTATGTTGATAATTCATTGATAACAGTGGTAACTATTTGTCTGATTTCTCCTTTTGTTTCCTCAGGAAGTTCTTGCTGTGGACATTTTCTGCCTTTTGCTTAGGTTCCTGTTTCCTTCATGTCTTTCTTTCACCTCTTTTACTTTATTTGCAATTTCTACACATAGGTCCTCTGTTAATTGCTCTGCAGTTATTACTTATTTTATTTTATTTTTTATTTTGTTATGTTAATCCCCATACATTACATCATTAGTTTTTGATGTAGTGTTCCATGATTCATTGTTTGCATATAACACCCAGTGCTCCATGCAGAACGTGCCCTCTTTAATACCCATCACCAGGCTAAACCATCCCCCCACCCCCTCCCCTCTAGAACCCTCAGTTTGTTTCTCAGAGTCCATAGTCTCTCATGGTTCGTCTTCCCCTCTGATTTCTCCCCCTTCATTTTATTATTCATTTTAAAAATGGTGATAGAAATTTGTTGAAGAATCATGTGGGAAGTGAAGGGAGAGACTAATGAGCTCAGACCACCTGAGTCTTTTCACCTTCTCACTGTGTTTATTTTTTCCTTTGCCCTGGGGACCCATTTTCCTCAGTTTTCAGTGTTTAAGAGGCTGGTCAGTTTAACAGGAGTCCCCTTTGGTCCCCAGTCACAGGCCCTTGGTGCTAAGAATTAGTGGCTTCTGCTTGTTTTCTTATCTTCATTGGTTAGGAAGCTAACTGATTGATAAATGCATCTTTTATTTCCACTGTGGTTTTCTGATGTTCCATGTCCCGCATCCCACCTATGCCTTTGGATCCTTTTATGCTAGCCTGGACCTGACCCTCTATTCTGCCTGAGGCCTGAGGAGCATGTGCCAGCTCTTGGCATCCTATTTTATTGTGGGCCACAATTTAAAATGTTTGGCGCAACAGATGTGTCTCAAAATTTGTTAATTGTGATTGTAGTTATTCCCTTGTTCAACTTTCCCTTTTTTGGGGGGGTGGTGGTTGTTATTGTCATACTTTCTGCTGTTTTTGGTGAGTTTCGAGGACTTTTGCTGTGCCATTTTTGATTAGAAGTTATTTCTTTATCAGTTAATGTTTATTGTTGTTGGCGAGAGAATTATGGCCAACTTGATTTTTGTTCTGTTATGAGTAACTAGTTCTTTATGTCTGATTGCTTATAGAATGTTTTTCATTTTTTCTGTAAATGTCACATTTGCTGCCATATATTTGTCTAATGTTTTCCTTGATTTAGTTGGGAATATAGTGAATGTAATCTGTTTAAACCATTTGTTTGGCAGCTAAAGAAGGCTTCCTTATGTTTCATCTTTGATTATTCTTTCAGATCTGTTTGATGTTTTCATTCTTCAGGAAAGCTAATACCTTTTGGTTGGCTGTTTATTTTCTGTTCCTTATATATGCCATCTTCTTCCTCATGATTTTCACTCTGTGTCATTTTTTTTTTCCTGTTTTTTGGGAGAGTGTCTGAATTTTGTGTTCTTAATCATTGGTTTGAGCTTTTACGGCATTGGTTTTGCTCTTTTTAGTGTGTACCATTGGAGAGTTTTTTAGTTTACTGAGGCAATATCTTTCTCCTTCTCGTGCCTCACACCTTCTGCACCTTTGGTATGAGTACCTGGTGTAGTACATGGCAAGCTACAGTTCCCATAATGCACTTTTACCAGGTATGTCTTATTTTGAAACATGTTTATGGGACTCTATCTCTGAGCATGTAATGTGCTGCTACTGATATCTGTCCTTTACATGGCCAGTTGTTTTATAGAATTTGTTACCCCTGTATGGATTTAGGTGGGTAGTGTAGAGGGGGTAAGGGCAGTGGAATAGTTGAGAAAGGTTCAGATGAGCAAGGTTAAAATATATTGCTTCCATCATAGGTCAGAATTGAGTAATAAAAGATATCTGCATAGTTTTATTGTTTCTGTAGAACCTGGGTTTCTCAATCAGATTGAGTCAGGGATTAGGATTAGGGAAGAAGAGTGAAACATCTTCCTATCTTTGTTCAGGTGGTCTTTATGAAGTGAAGCTGGGGTGTGGCATGAGCTAAAACTATATTTTTGGCTTCATCTACCTGGTAACTAGTCTAAATTTCTTTTAGATTCTGGATTTACAATTTATGGGGTTGTTTTCCTCTCTCTTGCTCCCTTTCTCACCTTTTCTAATGATGTTTATGTCTGTGTCTTTGTTTCATTTCAGTTCCCGCATTGTGATTTTGGATAGGTATTAGAGAGATTGCGTTGAAGGCTGTTGCCATATTGAATTGAATATTTCTGAAGAGCCTTAGGATCATATTTTTAAGTTGCAGAGAAAAATCTGTTTGGGAATTGGATTGGAATAGTACTGAATTTAGGGACTCTTTTGGAGAAATTGGCTTTTTTCCAGTTCTAAGTACCTTTTAATTTCCAAAAATAATTCAGTTCAACGAGAGATTGAACAGTGTAGTGTTTTGTTGTTTTGGAAAAAAAAATTTAAAATAAAATGTCAGCCTTTTTAGAAAGATACGATCCTTGAATAGTGGCTGAGCTCTTGATTTTATACAGAAAATATTACTGTCTTCAGTAATTAGATACCCCACTATCCTCCTTCCCAGTTAATACTTGGTCTTACTTCGTGCAATGCTCATTATAGCTGAATTCTAGTTCAGTGAAAGAATTTATATACTTTCATGAAATTTGACATAGTGGGTTTTGACATTAATATGATTATTTTCCTAACTTTCCCATCTCCCTATCATAATGTAGTATTTATATTGTTTTGGTGGTTTTTAGAAACTGTGTTTTTGGTTGTAACTGATGCTTTTGGCGTTGTAATTAAATTAAGTTTATTTAGCTCACTTTACTGTGTTTTAACTATTGAATTTCAGTGTTTTCACCATTATTTTTTCTTGAGAAGTCTGTCTTCTTCCCATATATTTTGTTTGTTTGTTTTTTGTTTTGTTCTGTTTTGTTTTGCATTTTCATTCTATTTGGAAAGTAAAAAACATTTTCTTCTCTGTACTAATAGTGACAAATCAGTTTTAAAGAAACCCATTGTAACTTAAGTGGCATAAGGTTATAATTGGGTTTTTAACCACAAATGTTAAATAGGGTGAGAGAGCCCCTACCAGAAAATGGGGGCTTCACTTGGGGCCTGGTGGGCCTGCTAATGCAACATAATAGTTTATAACTTAAATAAGGAGTTGTGGGGAAGAGAAGAACAAAATTGATTATATTTGCTATTTTTTTTTCTTCCTCTTATAGTTAATACCTCAGTAACCATGAATTGGACAACTTGTTTATGTCAATTGTATTAACGCATTTTTGGAGTAAAATGAATTGCATTATTTTTGATGGTCATCACTACTTGCATGCATATATTTCCATTGTGTGAGGTCAAGGTCTCTCATGAGGTGACCCCCTGATTTTATATTGATTGGATTTCATATTGATTGAACAAGAATTGTGCTTGTAATGCCCTTATCACCATGGGGTTACCCCATAGCTGACATACTGCCTGTGATTTGCTATTACTTTTATGAACTGCAGTATTGCTACTTTAAGTGTTTTATTCACATGGAAAAGATTTGCAGTCATCTTATCAATAAATTAAAAAGACGTATCTTTGTCGTTATTTGTCCATTGGGGTCATAACCCTCAGAAAAACTCTCCTTATGACAATTAGAAATATTTTGCTTGGTCTCATGTTTTCATTATTATTTTGTTTTTTATGTAATAATGTAGAACACAGCATCCCCCATTCTTGTGAAAAGTTTAATAGTAATTACAGTTCCAGATTATTTGACTTTGTTACATTCCATAGTAAATCTGTTTAATTTTCTTGCCAGAGGTTTTAGAAACACCGAATAGCCAAGGATAAGGAGTTATGCTTAGAATGCTAGTTGGGTTTGTATTTTTCTGTTTTATAGATTAAATATTTTAATGGTAGAATTCTTCTTATTATCATGTATTTCCACTGAAAATTTTCTCTAGACGTACTGTCATTGAGACTGTGAACTTCTCTTAAAAATGAAGTTCTCAATCTCAAAGAAAATAATCTCTATGGAAAAGTGCCTTTTTCTTAAATAATATTTATTTATTTATTTGAAAGAGAGACAGCAAGAGCGAGAGAGGGAACACAAGCAGGGGGAGTGGGAGAGGGAGAAGCAGACTTCTCGCCAAACAGGGAGCCCGATGCGGGGCTCCATCCCAGGACTTCCGCATCACGACCTGAGCCAAAGCAGATGCTTAATGACTGAGCCACCCAGGCGCCCCAGAAAAGTGCCTTTGTGTTTTGGATCTGATTCTCTATCCCATGATGGATATGGGAGTTAATTTCATAGTGGATATGGGGGTGGGGGAGTCAGTTGTTCACTAGAGTTGTAGCCAGCAGGAAAGTATTTTGCTTTTCACTCGTTAGGGTGGGTTTTGCTTTTTAGTAAGCACATATCTTCTTGACTCTTTGGTTCTGGGAGACCTTTTGTATCAGGTTGGTGACTTGCTTTCATCTCTCTTGGAAACCCATGCAATTTTATGTAATCTCTCCTCACTTCAAGAAGAGGGAGACAAACCATAAGAGACTCTTAATCTCAGGAAACAAACTGAGGGTTGCTGGAGTGGTGGGGGGTGGGAGGGATAGGGTAGCTGGGTGATGGACATCGGGGAGGGTATGTGCTATGGTGAGCGCTGTGAATTGTGTAAGACTGATGAATCACAGACCTATACCCCTGAAACAAATAATACATTATATGTTAATAAAAAAAAATTTTTTTTGGTTTCAAAGATAGAGTGAGGGTTTTTTGGTGTGTGTTTGTGGTGTGTGTGTGTGTGTATATGTGTGTGTGTGTGTGTGTGTGTGTTTAATATCTCTCTTTCCCAATGGGAAAAGGTTATGGTTTTCTAAGTTGCTTACTGGGGAATAGAAAAGGGAAACAAAGTGATTTTTTTCCCTAACATTGGGTTTATATGCTGCTGCTAAGAACTTTGGAACTTTGGATGGACTTAGTTCCTTTGCTTATTAACCAGTGTATGGCCTATATTTTGAAACTCGCTTCGGCATACAAATCTGGGTTTTTGCCAAAATAAAAAAATATGTTTGTCAATGTATAAATCTTGCTGTGTAGGCTGAAGTTGGATGACTTAAAATTAGAATCAGTTGTTATCTGAAAGAAAATGCAAGAAATATAGCAATATTTACTGCCTGCTGTGCACTGACATCTTTGCATCGTTAGGATCTTAAATCTAAAAAGAACTGTTAGCTAATTCAAAACTTTTGATGTGTTTAATGTATCAGGTTTAATAGTTTAGACACTTTTACTAACTCCCTACATCTTCAAAAAACAGATTTAGGAGAATGTCAGTATATATTTTTTTCATTTCAAGAGAACAGAATATTAACTAAAATTGCTAAGAACAAGGTTAAAAATAGGATAAAGTCAAACAATCATGTCATCATTTTAAGTCTCTTTTGTAATTTTAATTTGAAACTTTTATTTTTATTTATTTATTTATTTTTAAAAAAGATTTTATTTATTTATTTGACAGAGAAAGACACAGCAAGAGAGGGAACACAAGCAGGGGGAGTGGGAGAGGCAGAAGCAGGCTTCCCGCTGAGCAGGGAGCCCAATGCGGTGCTCGATCCCAGGACCCTGGGATCATGACCCGAGCCCAAGGCAGATGCTTTAATGACTGAGCCACCCGAGGCCCCTAATTTGAAACTTTTAAGTAAATCAAATCTTACTTGGTAAAATAGGGCTTTATTTCTCAATTGTCTGACCTCTATGATCCATAGGATTTGCTACTGAGCAGATAGGAGGGTTTGCATATATTCTAAAATGGAGATCTGTATTCAGTGGTTTTCTTACCTGTAGACAGAGAATATCTACTGCCTTTTGTTCATTGCACTGCATTTTACTATTTAAAATAAGTGTAAAATAAAAGCAGTTAGTACCTGCTTTATTGATGTACTTAAAAAAAGCAGATATCCATATACTTGAGTGTATAATATTTAAACTATACAGGAAAACTGTACTAATTCAAAGTTAAAGTGTTTTTTTGTTTTAATTAAGTAAAAGGTGACAGAATGCCATTATTGAATATTAATTCATTAATATAGAGCCTATGTTCTAATTAGAGTATATGTTCAAATCTTGATAAGGCCTGGTTAGATAAGAACTTTGCTTAGTGCAGAAAGATTTATTATCCTTTTTTCCCTTGTAGTTCATCAAAAAACATCTTTAATTTTCAAATGACTCGAGAGTATTTTAATATTTGTAGGTAGTTAGCATATATTACATATTATGAAGATGTTTTAGAGCATGAACTGATTATCTAATTAGTACTGTATTCTTTCACTGTAATACTGTTCTAAGAGTACAAATAATAATAGCTAATATGTATTTCACATACTGTGCACCAAGTACCATTCTAAGTGCTTTGCACATATTTACTTAATTCTTCTAGGAACAGTTACTACAATTATTACCATCCCTATTTTATAAATGATGAAACTGAAGCATAGAAAGATCAGTAACATGCCCAAGAGCATAATCAAACAGGTGAACTACTCATTATAGTGTAAGTGGGTAAGTGTTATTAATAGAGAAAAGCAGAAAATGATAGGCATTTGAAGTGTTTAGTCCACCACACTGCTAGAAGTAGATGTCCCAACTCTTGTGTTTCTACTAAAAAAACTCTCATACCTTTCCTTTCCCCAAAACAATTGCTTCCCTTTCAGATTAGTACTACCCAATATTCAATCTAATGAGAAGTACATTATTTGAAGTTGTAATGGTAAACATCTGAAAAGCCAGAAAGCAGAAGCCTAAAACAAGTGATTACTTTTGGAGGGTTGGAAGAATCTGGATATGTTCTCTAAATATTGGTATTCCAAAAATAAACTCCAGTCTCTGGAAGAATAATAATACTGCCAAAGCTCTTTGATTTAAATCTTCAATAGTTTAGGTATATAAATAACAAAAATCTTTTGGTATAAATGAAAAATGAAAGCTAAATTAGTAAATATTTTAACTAAGAATAGTGTTACAGAAAATTATTCCTTTTTTTATTTAAAGGGGAATTGTGGTTTATAAATTAGAAATTACTAGTATTTCAGTAGTCAAATACAACAAAAATAGTACCTTTTGCTTTTGGATGCAGCATTTTAGAATGCTATTTTTAGAATGCTTTTATCTTTCATTTATATTTATTTCCAAAACCAAATTTCCCTCTTCCTACATATCTTAAATAAGTAGGTACAGTTCATGTTAATTGAACATTTAAACATTTTTCTTAGAAGAAAATTCTGATTTGGACCACATGATTTATATTTAGCAGTGAATTTTGCAATAATTTTCAACACTTAGGATTATAAAAATTCTGTATTCCCTTAAAAAAATTTTGTTAATGATGGAGCAAACAAATATGATATCTGTAGTTTGAAAAAAACATTCTGAACTTTCCAGAGTGTCAGCTGTGCCCATATAGTGTGTATGTAACATGGGGCTCATGTATGAGTAAATAAGTAGCAGAAACAGTTTTTATGGAAGCAATATTCAGAGTACTTAAAGTTAGTGGAAATACATGAAAAATTAAAACACAATCACATTGGGAGGAATGGAGGAATGGAGTGAAAAAGGTTATCTTACCGCTTTTTCAATTTCTGCAGGCTTCCGGATGGTAGGAAATGCTTTGTTCTTCCCTCCAGCCCATCTGTTGTTCTTTAGCATAACTGACATCAGCACAACTACTGCAGCCATTGTCACCCTATAAAAATGGCAAAATTTAGAACTTACTACACAGTTCTATGGAAGAAGATTATAAGAATCAAAGTTATATTTTGTTGAAAGATTCGCTCTTTTATTTTTTATTGTTTAGTGTGTGTGGCATAATGGTGTGATAGAAGTAATGCCCAGGAATTAGAACAGATTTCCCTCACTTGAGATGGTGTAGACAACTTTTCATGACTTAGAATTAAACATAGGGATTTCTATATGTTTCATGGGAATGAATTACTTATTGAGTAAGGGATATAGTATATGTGATTTGCTGAACCTATGCGTTTGTTTTATTACTTATTTCCCCCCAGACTATTGTATTTTTGCCAGAAATGGAAATGTATATTGCTGTTTTCTACACAAAAGTTACTTTTTAAAATTTTATTTATTTGTTTTTTAGAGAGCGAAAGGGGAGGGAGGGCAGAGGGAGAGAGAAAGAGAGAATCTTAAGCAGGCTCCATGCCTAGCATGGAGCCTGGCACAGGGCTAGATAGAGCTCACAAGCCTGAGATCATGACCTGAGCCAAAATCAAGAGTCAGATGCTTAACTGAATGAGCCACCCAGGTGCCCCTCACAAAAATTACTTTTAGAAAAATAGTTATAATAATAATTATTTGTGCCAGTTTTAGTTCAGCAAGTATACCATTTTTGTAGTTTAAACATTTTTAATTTTTAATTAATTAATTAATTTTTAGAGGGAGAGGGAGAATCTTAAGCAGGTTCCATGCCCAGTGTGGAACCTGATTCAGGGCTTGATCTCACAACCCTGAGATCTTGACCTGAGCCGAAATCAAGAGTCAGACACTTAACCAACTGAACCACCCAGGCACCCCTAAATATTTTTTTAAAAGTAGAGCACTAAAAAACAAATAAATAAATAAAAAATTAATTAATAAAAGTAGAGTGCTAAGCAAAATAAATTTCTTTTTAGATAACATGAAATATTATAAAATAATTTTTATTTATTAGTGCCTGCCTAGAGTCAGACCTCATAAATTTTATTTATTGCTGATTGGTTTACAAACAGGACTTGTATTTGCTAGCATAGAGTTTAGACAGTGAATCTTTACTTTTAATCCACAGACACATCCTTAGGGTAATTTTGGATTGCTTATTCATCTTAACCTTCTTTTCCTTTCCTGTTCCTTAATTACTTAGTGTCTGAAAACTGGCCTTTTAAGAAAAGTTAAATAAAGTTTTGTTAAAATCAGAATAATTCTTGTCTAGGTTACTTTTGCCCATTTTTTGTGTACTATAATATAAAAATAGAAAAATCAAACAATACAGTATTTATTATGTGTTGCTTTTAGGGAGATTGCTGTCACTGTTCTTGTGTTATTTCCTCCAAGTACATATCTTTCTTCCAGCTTGTATAAATTTCATGAAATTTCATATTTATTTTGAAAAAGTCTTATAAGATTATGTCACATTTGAGTTCAGGAAATACAGTTGTGACTAGAAGTATTATGTTACCTTTAGGGATAAATCAATTAAAACAGTACCTCCAGTTTTGGCAAACCTCATTTTTAAGCCATTTGAACCATCCAAGTGATATTCAAATATGTAGTGAAATTTACTAGCCCCAGAGGCCCGGTGAGTTCTACAATGTTTGGTTCCTTAAAGACAAGCTAAACTGAACAGCAGTAGTAGATGAGGTTCATTCAGAATGTCATGTAGCACAGAAACAAAGCATTTGTCTTCCAGTGTGAATTCTCATAGGTTTTAGCCCCCCCCCCCCACTTAGGCTCTTTCTGTGGCCAGGATCAGAGTCCTGTGATGTATAGTCTTTAGGGCCACTGTAGTTTCAAGTCTGGGGAGCGTACATTCTCCAGCAGAGGCTTTCTCTAGGGAATTGGCTTATAGAATGGGCATTTCTGAGAGTAGAATGGTGGTTACCAGGGGTGGGGAAATGGAGAGATGCTGGTTAGAGGGCACATCTTATATCTTCAGATAGAAGATGAATAAGCTCTGGAGATCTAATATACAGCATGGTGACTATAGTTAATAATAATGTATTGTATACTTGAAATTTGCTAAGAGAGTAGACCTAAAAAGCATTCTCACCATGAGAGAAAAAAAATGGCAACTATGTGAAGCGATGGATTCGCTAATTCATCTGATTGTGATAATCATTTTTCACAAAGTATTTGTATGTCAAATCGTTGTGTTGTGTACTTTAAATATATACAATTTTATTTGTTAGTTATAGCTCAATAAAGCTAAAAAAAAGAATGGGTGTTTGTTCTTTGGCCATAGGGTGGACCATTCTTACTCAGTTTCTTCATTCTTGGCAATGAGTTGGTATTTATCGAATGCTGGTCCAATGACTGACGAAAAGGATTAGAGAAGGAATGGTATAGAAACAAGTGACTTAGAGGAGCTTCAGAGCTTGACCAGTTTGCCTATGGGAAATTAAGATCATTTAATTTGGCTACCTAAAAGAATTTTTGACTGAATTCCATTTGTTACAGGAATAGGTTAAAACTATGGCCTAAAACAAGGATTTTTCAATTTTGTGGGAATTTAATTAAGTCTTGGTAATCTTGTCACTTCTCCTATGGATGATGGGGGTTTACTTGTGGAATATTTGTTTGTTTAGGTCAAACATTTTACTGACCTTTTTTATTTCATCAGACATAGATAATGATGTCACGAAGAGTCTTGGATCCATATTTCATAAAGGGCATGGATTGCAATTTGAATTCCTTGTATGCATAATTATTCACTATGCTAATGAATATGCCTGCATTGTTACTTTAGATTGTAGAAAAGAAATTTCAAAAGAATTATGTTTTTATTGGCATTGACTTTATGTCAATAGTCATGAGTTCAAGTATTTTTGTGTACAGATATCACTTTATAGAAAACACATTTGACTGTCTCATAATGGACTGTGTCAAAATTTCTTTTACTTATATATTTTGCATGAAAATACTTAATATTCTTATCAAACTTATATACATTTATATCAGCACTGGCCACCTAAAATACATAATTATAAAAAAGTGAAAATAGAAGGGGTTATAGCAAAACAAAAATCAGAAGTACACAATAGTCTGATGCTATTTGGGAAAAATCTCAGAGTTTTAATCATGACATAGACAAGCAGAGGACTCATAGGAAAGGAAAAAGGATCTGTAATTTGTCACAAGAGAGGAGATGAGTCAACACAGGTCAGAGAATGTATAGATTTTTATGAAGGCATGAACAGCTTCATACCTTATAATGCAAACACTGTTGTTTCGATTTGAAATACTGTTTCTTGAGGTCACATAATATCATCTAGGAAACAGTGTGATAAGTAAAGAAAACTTATAATAAATTTAAATCTCATTTTGGATAGATAACACCGAGTCTTATTTTTCACTTTTCCTTCTTTGTGTGTCTAAATAATACTGTCTTATTTAATCAGTAGATAAGAACCTCTTTCTAAAGACCAGACTGTAGTGATTCAGATACTTTTAATTTTTACATTTATTAATGAGTTATTATTAATCTCATTTCCTCCCAGTATCTTCTTTTATCTCCATTATATACCTCTTTATTTTTTCACTTTCTGCTTCTGGGAGACTTAACTTTTTTCCCTATATGAAGAGATCTGAACAAAATTTTACATACGGCTTTCACTTAATTGCTAGAAATATTTTCATGCTATTTCATTTCGTAGTGGAGTATAAGTTACATTGCCCTAATGTGGAGGTGTCTTAAAGACATTTTCTTCCTTGGGCACCTGGGTGGCTCAGTTGGTTAAGCAACTGCCTTCAGCTCAGGTCATGATCCTGGAGTCCCAGGATCGAGTCCTGCATCGGGCTCCCTGCTCGGCAGGGAGTCTGCTTCTCCCTCTTACCCTACCCCCTCTCATGCTCTCTCTCTCTCATTCTCTCTCTCAAATAAATAAATAAAATCTTAAAAAAAAAAAAAGACATTTTCTTCCTTTCTCTTGGAGTGGTCTAGAACCTCTGACCTGGAACACGAAAACATAAGACCGTGAATCTTAGTTTACTATATATTTTCTTAGAAGCCACTACAGGTAAGTAATTTATTTGGTGTTATATGATGCTGTTTAACTTTGATTGGGCCAATTAGTAGCAATAAGATTACTTTTAAATGTTTTTCAATTTGCAGATGTTTACTGCTATCATCAGCAGCAACCCCTTTCACTTCCACACACAAAACTTCCCCCACAAAACTTAGGTATGTATGTATGTATGTATGTATGTATGTATGTATGTATGTATGTATGTATTTCAGTATCTTTCCTCCCCTTCACAGTTGATGGGATGTGGGTGGCTTTCTAGAGAACGGCGGGGGAAGGGAGGCCTTGGCTGGGGGATGCTCTTGATTTAAGACAGTGGGCATTCTTAACAGGCAGCATCTGCCCTCTCACTTTTGGTAATGCAGCTGACCCTTTCAGTTGCTGGATACCAGAGCTGTAAGTGGCAACTTTAATGCGATACCTTAGAGTTATGTTCTTACTAAATAAATCACATTTGGAAGCTTTTATGCAATCATAGTCATGCTTATATTTTAAAAAGTCTAAACATGATAAACATTAAA
Source organism: Neomonachus schauinslandi (assembly GCF_002201575.2). Classification (NCBI taxonomy): domain Eukaryota; kingdom Metazoa; phylum Chordata; class Mammalia; order Carnivora; family Phocidae; genus Neomonachus; species Neomonachus schauinslandi. The sequence goes on from NC_058414.1 coordinate 62,469,004, forward strand.
AAAATGAATTTATATACATCAAGCCAAATTTGATTTTCTAGATAATGACTAATTCATCTAGAAATTCAAATGGTTGCTTTTAGTGTTCATCTGTGTAAAGTGACATAATCAAAAAAGAAAGCTATGCTGTGATACTCTGTGCTTCACTGCAAGTAGCTTTCTTGATGATAAATTAATTTTGTCTAATGCTCTTTCAAATAGTCACTTCTCTCCTAAGCAGAACTTGCTCTAGTTCGAAGTAACTTAATGTTTACTGTTAGAATGAGACCAATATGATTGTTTGCTTTGTCTTTTATTTAGGAGCTTTTTTTTAGTTAGTACCACCTGAGTGGGCATATTGAGTATTTGAAATATAATTATAGATCAAAAGATATACAGAGATGTTATGTAATCTCATAGATTTCTACCTTTAAAGCAAGCAGTGTTGGAATTTGTACTTAAATGATGTTGGATCTAAAATTGGATCAAAAGGGGCAGAAATTCAGAGGCATTTAGTTCTCCCTAATTCATAGTGTTAAAGAAGGAGGGTGAGATGAATTGCCATTGATGTTTAAGAGTAAAATTTTTTTTTTTAAAGATTTTTTTTTTTTTAAGATTTTATTTATTTGCGAGAGAGACAATGAGAGACAGAGAGCATGAGAGGGAGGAGGGTCAGAGGGAGAAGCAGACTCCCTGCTGAGCAGGGAGCCTGATGTGGGACTCGATCCCGGGACTCCAGGATCATGACCTGAGCCGAAGGCAGTCGCTTAACCAACTGAGCCACCCAGGCGCCCAAGAGTAAAATTCTTAACTATTATGGAGAATTTCCTGATCTTTTTCACCTTGTTTCATTCTCTTCAGTGTTACTCATACACAGCTTTTGGTATTTAATTTTAGATTTGATATGGGAAATTGCCAAAAAGCATTTTTAAAATAAAACTTCAAAAATTATAGACTATATACTTAAATATTTAAAAAAACAATAAAGTAGGCAAAATTACAAAATGTATTTTTTAAAGAAACCAGAATTTTATGTGATACCTAAATTTTTAAATTTACTTTTGAATTTACTTAATTATATTTCCAGTTTTTCCCATTTTTTAGAATTTCCATAGTTTTCTCTCCCACCTCAAAATTAAAAAAAATCGATTATTATTTCAGGTTATGGAATTAAAGAAAAAAAAAATAGTCCTAGATAACATTGGGATCGAGTGACTTTCTATTTCAGAAGACACTGACATGGAAGAAGGAATGTGAGAATTTAAAACACAGCTATAGTAGGCAGACAAATCAAGGAAAATCTATCTGGAAATACATTGTAACATGATTTAATAATCACACCAATAAATGTTTAATTTAGACTGTTGGCAAAATAGCACAGAAAATATTATAATTGGATTTTTTTGATTATTAATGACTCTTGATAGTAGTTTTCTGGGCATATCTTGGAATTGGTTAGAACTTTTAAGTTATAGATCTGTGGAAAATATTATATACCATATATAAAATACTATATCATTAGAATTTATGAATAAATGACATTTAATCATATTTTAATAAAATTTTATTGAAATTGTAAACAAACTTGACAGCCAATTAATTTAAAGCAATTATTTAATGTTCACAAATTGCATTATTTGGCATGCCTCCATTTTGGATTTATAATTTGGAAATTCTTTTAAGTCAAGGAATGATCACCTGCTTCATTGAGATTGTGATAATCTAAAAGAGTGAGATGGACTATACTTAAATTAGACCTCTGACCCAAACTTGGCAGTTCTCTCAGCTTGCCAGGGAAAACACTTGCAGGGTTCATTACTTTCTTCTGTCATTTTGAGAGGTTGTACCCCATTTTTCTCCTCCATTGGCTAACCTTTGACTTTCCAGAGACCTGCATTTCTTTACAACAGGACGAACAAACACTCTTGGTATGTGAAGATTAAAGGTCCATGGCCCTGCAGGTGCCCTGCAGCAAATTTGTTCAGAATTAATTTGGCACCTCCAGTTGTAGTTTGTTTTGTATAGGAAACCAGATAGATTTCAATAGTGTATCTTGAATCTTAGGACTTAGTACTTTTGTTACAAACAACAGGAAAAAAAAATGACCAAGTGCCAGTAACATTTACTCTTCAAAAGAAAGTTTTTGTCTTTCTGTGCCTGGTTATCTTCAAGAGTTGCAGAGTAAAAGAGATAATTTCAGTGGAAATATATTTCTGCCTCTGATATAGAAAAGACCTTTAAAACAGTCATTGTTGACATGAAAAGGAAAACATTCTGATTTTCTGGGATGTAGCCTTAGAAAACAAGCCAGAGTAAAAGAACATGTAGAAATGAAAAACTTATGACTTGAGGAGATGACCTGTTGTGAATTATTTCAGAATTCAGTGGGTATCTCAGATGGCCAGTTTTTCTCTACATTCTTGCTCCTATGAACTTACCTTATTGAGTAGGTATCAGCTTTGTTTTGAAAAAAAAAAAAAAAAAAATAAAAAAAAAAAGAAAAATCACTGTAACGAATACCAGTATTCTGAATACATGAAACACTTGCTTTAGAACATACTGTCAAGTATGTACTATAAAGGACATAATAAGGTTCTATACAACCAAAGAATATAAAGAAGCATTTCTCTAAGAAATTATAACTATTGATTGGTCTTTAGTAGTAGGTGACTTGGCTAGCAGATTTTAGAATCTAAAATTAGTGGATGCATTTTGTCAGTTTCAGTTAGGTACTTCTGACATCAGATACAGTAATCTGGAAGCAATAGAGAAATCAAGAAACAGAGAAGCAAGAAGGAATAGATCCCTTCTTAGGCACATATTTTCTACCTTTTTGTTAAAGTGGGCAACAAAAGATGTATTTCATAATACTACCAATGCAGCTGACTCCTGGAGTTTAGTTGATTATGTTCTATTTAGGATTAGAAAAGCTAAAAACAGGCATTTGATAATATATTTGATAAGTTCTGAGTATGGTTGGTAAAACAGTACATTCAGAATCATGAAGGGATGCTCCTCTTTTATTTTTTATTTTTTAATTTTTTTTGGCATTTTAAATGATGCTTTTTATTAGAACATTTAAAACTGTTTTTACCCTAAGAATTGCTATGTGAAAATACAGAAGAATTATTCCAATCCCAAAAGTATTATGTGTAGCTTACATTATATACAATATTATCTTCTTCATTAACATATAATATATTATTTGTTTCAGGGGTACCGGTCTGTGATTCATCAGTCTTACACAATTCACAGAGCTCACCATAGTACATATCCTTCCCAGTGTCCGTAACCCAGCCCCCCCATCCCTCCACCCCCCTCCCCTCCAGCAACCCTCAGTTTGTTTCCTGAGATTAAGAGTCTCTTATTGTTTGTCTCCCTCTCTGGTTTTGTCTTGTTTCATTTTCCCTCCCTTCCCCTGTGATGCTCTGTCTTATTTCTCAAATTCCTCATATCAGTGAGATCATATGACACTTGTCTTTCTCTGATTGACTTATTTCGCTTGGGATGCTCCTCTTTAACTATCTAGCATGGGCAGAATCAATTTGGTAAATACAAATACTATCTTGTTATTGAAAACTTCTTTAATAGTTGGGTAACTTATAAATAGTTATCAAAGAGTTTCTCTGTCTCTACAGTTTACTGTAGTGAACCTTCTGAAATTTCATTGGATAGAAATTTAATTATGCCCTCTTTTTTAGGAGAGATATGCTCAGTTCTCTTATTTGTTTGTAAGCCTCGGCTTTGAATTGTTAATTTGATAATTGTTAAGTAGGAGAGAGGAGAGACTAGAGCTTTAAAAGAACCTTACTCAGTAAGGTTCCATGGCTCAGGAATACTTTGAAAAGCCATGTTTTTATGATATCATGATGGGTTAAAGCAGAAGACTCTGGACAACATACTCACTAGCCTCCTCACTAGCTCCTTGGGCAAGGTATTTAAATTCTCTGTGCCTCAGATCCTCTTTTTGTAAAATGGGGCTAATAATAGTACCTATCACATGAAGTTGTTATGAAGATTGAAAAAATTAATATAAGCACCTAGAAAAGTGCCTGGCAATAGCACTATCCATGTTTTAGCCAACATTATTATTAGATTTGGTGCATTTGCCTATTTTTTCACTTTGGCAATTGTTTTGCTTAGGGGGCCTATAATTGTAGTTATTGAATTACATTTTTTTGCAGAAATACAGTTGTCTCTGAATTATATCTCTCTTAGAAGATATGGCCCATGATAGGAAAGCTAGGCAAAGAGTTAGGTATTTCCTGGTAAATATTATATAATAGGTCACTTAGTCAACAACATCATTTAGGACCCATGTGTACAGAGTTTTGTTTTAGCCTCCTCGGTTTGCTGAATTGCATCAAGTAAAACAGTTCAAATCAGGACTTGGAAATTGTGTTTCTTACAGGGATTTGATTCAGGAAGGCAACTAGCTACGGTCTGTAAGATCAAGGACTTGAACTGTAGTCCACATGGAAGCCATATTGAACTGGTACCTTGATGCAGTGCAAGGGAACATGCATTGCTTTTCTTTTTCTACTTGTTGAACCAGTATTATAACCAACCCAGAAAAAAATATTTTTGTTTGTGGTTTAAATAGCATTTAGCAGTCTTCTATTGTTGTTGATACTGTTATTCACTTAGAGAAAATTTGGAAGATGGTTATCTGTTCAGTGCTGCCAAATATATTGTTAGTATGCAGACGCTGCAGGCACCAGCTGCAGTTGTTTTCCAAAGGGCATGCAACCAATCTAGCTATCATGCACCCAGCTGTAGTATTGCTGACTATATTTGGTCTTTTTTTTTTTACATACAGTTGCATGCATACTAACTAACACTTTTGGTTGCAAAACTAAAATTGAAGGATGTGTACTGTGTTTTGATGCTCTTGATCTTCTTTTTCATTTGTTCTTGGTTTTAGTTCCTAAATTTCCTGCTATTATTCTTGGGCATTTCTGATCACAAGTATATATTCAAATTCTATCTGATATACCCTTTTGGAGGGGTGGGGCTCAGGGCAGTTAGATAAGTATATGATGTACTGAAATGATTTGCTTTGACATGACCCAATTAGAATTTGCTTTAGCCCTGAGCCAGCTCAAATAAGATTGAGCTAATTTATGCCACTATTTTTTCCAGTAATGTTGAACTGGAGCAGAACCACTTATTGTACTAATGCTCTCTTCTAAAATGTACAGATGCGTATTTACACAGACAGGAAACTTATGCATGCTAGTTGCATTTTAATCTTGTGGCGGGCAACATATTGTAAAAGGCATAGTTTCCATTTTTGACATGATTTTCTGGTATGAAACATGATGTATTAAATATTAAAATAAAAAGCTGGAGTAGGATGGATATGTTTATTCCATAGTTACAGGCTTGTGGTCAGTTTTATGCTGTAACTATGAAGCAAATATTAATAATAATCAGTGAATATTTATTAAGCCCTTACTTTGTATCAGGCACCAGGCTAAGCTGTTTACATTAAATAATTCACACTAAAGAAAAATTTTTGAAGCAGGTACTGGTAATTTTTAAATTTTACACATGAAGTAAAAGAGACAGATGTTAGCATACTATTTCAAGGTCACACAGTTTGGGAGCAGGGATACAATTCCAGTTGTTTTTGACTTTAGAGTCTAAGCTGTTAGTGTCTGTTCTATTTTTACTGCCTCCCATGTTAAATTGCCATGCAGATTATGTAGATTAGTGTCTCAGCAGCAAATAGATGGCACACTCAAATGGAGTAATTGAGAGAGTAGTTGTGAACAAGGGTAAGAGAGAACAACAAGGGAGGTGAGCTGGCAACAGTGGGAACCATTACTATCCCTATGTGTGGAGGGATAGAATACTCTTAAATAAGAGTATAGCTGTAGTTATAAGAGAGGGCCATCTGACTGGAGCTATATTGCCTTAGGTTGAGGTACACAACCCCCTTGGTGACCTAGTAGGGAAGGAACTGAGGAAGGAAATACCTGACCCCACTTTCCTCCCTCTCCTGTCTCTTGCCAGTGATCCTCATTGGCCAGCTCAACTGGAAACCAGAGGAAAAGGGATCCTTTGATACAGTGGTCAGTTTCTTCTGGCACAGAGCAGATTGGAAACAGATGGAAAGTTTTCAGGGCCAACGGAAAATACCCAGTTCATAGATGCACTACTAGGAAAATAGTTTCTCAATGTCAAAGCATCAGTGAAGCCAGGACTTTTTACTTTTGTCTCTAATCATTTGACTTGCTTTTTTTTTTAATTTTAATTTTTAAATTTTGTCTTCTAAATTACAGATTTCAGAAGCAGCATGGGTTCTTAGGGAGAATGTAGACTAGGATTGCCAGAGTTACCTTTAGGATTTTGAAAAAATGAACTTTGGATATGCTCTCCTTGTTTTTTTCTTCTTCTTTAAAATATGAGTACCAATACCAGTACTATTCCTGTTCTAGATAGATACAATAAGGGGTCATGAAATAATAATAAACTTTGCACATTTAATAACATAGGTGTATCTACATTTTTTACCTTTTTCTTTGGCCTTCCTTCCTAAATCTTTAGACTTCTATCTGAGATAATTTTTTCTCTGCCTAAAAAATACCCTTTACTATTTCTTTTAGTATGGGTCTGCTGGAAAGTAAATCTTTCAATTTTTCTTTGTCTGAAAAGATTTATTTTCATTTTTGAAAGATATTTTTGCTGGGTATAGAATTCTAGGTTAGCAGTTATTTTCTTTCAGTGCTTTGAAAATATCAGTCCTTGGCCACCTCACTCTATAGTTACTATTGAGAAAATAGCTATGTTATTCTAACTATTACTTCTTTGAAGGTAGTCTGTCCTTTTTGGGCTGCTTTTAAGATTTTTCTCTTTTTGATTTTAGCAATTTTACTATGATAGGCTTAAAGTTATGGATTCATTCACAACTCACTTCTTTCCAAAGCTCTTACTTCAAGAGGATCCAAAAGGTTGGGTGATAATTAATTGTTACTTTAAAAAAAAGAAATTGGTGAAAGAAACTAGTAGGTAGTGAGGTTGATGTAAGTAGGTTAATAGTGTTTCTTTTAAGTACTTTTACATTTTCCTTTTTTTTTTTTTTTAAGATTTTATTTGAGAGAGAGCTGCGCATGTGCAGGCACAAGTGGGGGGAGGGGCAGGAGAGGGAGAAGCAGACTCCCCATTGAGCAGGGAGCCTGAGATGGATTATATTGTATCCACAATATAGTATACTTTTTAACATTCAACTTGTAACGTTTTTGCTTATAAAGTATTACTTAGGTGTGTACATGCAGTAACAAAATTAGGATTTCTTTTTGTGGCCTGTGTTTATTGGATTTTAAGCGATGACAAAATTCTGAAGTCATTTGAACTAAGGTCAGTTCAGTCAGTAGTAATAGTTGTAGCAGAAGTAATGAGTAATCATAAAGAAGGCCATTCTCATTTCCCACTTTGAAAGACATGAGCCTTGTGTGGTCTATTATTATTAATGGCTTACCATCACCATCTAGAATTCAACATTTTTTTATTAGCCTGAAACATATTTCAAAAATTTGCTGTCCAGTTTAGGAGTACAGTCTTTGCCTTATCTCTTGCATTTTTTGGGTGTATTTGTTATTAGCAATTCCTCAGTTGTAGAAGCTAATAGACATTAAGGAATATTTTACTTTTATAACTTAAAGATGTTGCTCACTTGGGCTAAGTTCAGGTAGATTTAGATGATTTGCTTATTGTTAATGTGAATGCAAATAAGTAAGTCTTGTAGGCCTACAAAAAAGGAGACAGACTTGTGCTGTAATGAAACAATTCAATGAGGCTATTCACATTATATTGTATTTTGCTGCAGTGTTGTCACTCTATACGCTACCAAAATGAATTTCTAAAACAAATTGCTAGATATTGTTAGCAGGTCAATCACTGAATGAAGAAAATGTCAAAAGTCAGGTGATAATGAAGTGACATATGTTCAGTAGCCTATATGTGTGTAGAGGGGTGGGAATTGAAGATATACAAGTAAATAAATGTCATCTTCTGACTGGTAATAGATAGGCAGGATGTTGTTAGTTGCTTGTTCTCAGCAGCTCAGGCAGCTAGCTAACTGTATGCCCCACAAAGATTATGTATAACATCTGCTGTGAAACATGGAATCATGTTAGGAATGATTCAAGTTGGAGGTTGCAGCTCAGCACAGAACTCTTTTCTCTCCTTAAAGAAGATAGTAAGGCCAGAATTAAGGGATTAGTTCCCAATTTAGAGGTTGAACTGTTAAGATTAGCCTCAACATTCAGGCAGGAGTAAAGAAAGTGAAAAAATAGACATCAGTGAGTTTCTGAAATTCTTTGTTTTATTTGGATTTTTCCTAAAGAATTATCAATGCTAAGGTGTCTGTCCAATCATAAGATTTGTTTATTCACTAAAAGTCTGATGTTTGCTAGCTTGGGTTCATAGAGCTACAGGAAAACACCATTAATCATAAGATTTAGTTATTCATCACAAGATTTTATTTATTTATTTATTTATTTATTTACTTACTTACTTACTTTTTGACCTCCTTCACCCATTTCTCCCATCCCTCACTGTCCACCTCTGGCAACCACCAGTGTGTTCTAATCTATGAGCTTTTTTTTTTTTTTTTTTTTTTCCAGATTCCATATACAAGAGAGATCACACAGTATTTGTCTTTCTCTCACTGATATATTTCACTTAGCATAATGCCCTTGAGGTCCATCCATATTCTCACAAATGGCAAGATTTCATTCTTTTTTATGATCAGATAATGTTCCATTGTATATATGTATACCACAATTTCTTTATCCATTCATCCATCAATGGACACATAAATTGTTCTTTCTTCTGTTGTTGAGCTTAGCCATTCTGACAGGTGTGAGGTGATTTCTCATTGTAGTTTTGATTTTGCATTTCCCTGATGATAAGTGATGTTGAGCACCTTTTTGTGCCTGTTGGCCATCTATATGTCTTCTTTGGAGAAGTGTCTGTTCATGTCTTCTGTCCATCTTTAAATTGGATTTTTTTTTTGCTATTGAGTTGTATGAGTTCTTTATATATTTTGGATATTATCCCTATCAGATATATGGTTTTCAGATATTTTCTCCCATTCAGTAGTTTGCTTTTTCATTTTGTTGATGGTTTCCTTTGCTGTGTAGAAGCTTTTTAGTTTGGTGTAATTCCACTTGTTTATTTTTGCTTTTGTTGTTAGATTCAAAAAATCATTGCCAAGACCTATGTCAAGGAGTTTACTCTATTTCTTTCTAGGAGTTTTATAGTTTCAGGTCTTATGTTCCAGTCTTTAGTCCTTTTTTATTTAATTTTTGTGTATCACGTAAAATAGTGGTTGTCTTTCATTCTTTTTCATGTAGCTGTCCAGTTTTTTCAGCACCATTTATTGAAGAGACTGTCCTTTCCCCATTGTTCATTCTTGGCTCCTTTGTTGTAAATTAATTTTATATGTGTGAGTTTATTTCTGGGCTCTTTACTCTGTTCCATTGATCTATGTGTCTGTTTTTATGCCAGTACCATACTATTTTAATTACTATAGCATTTTAATATAGTTTGGAATCAGGGAGCATGATGCTTCCAGTTTTGTTCTTCTTTCTCAAGATTGCTTTGGTTATACAGGTTTTTTTGTGGTTCCATATAAATTTTAGAATTATTTGTTCTATTCCCTTGAAAAATGCCCTTGAAATTTTGATAGGGATTTCATTGAATCTGTAGATTGCTTTCTTTTTAAAAAGATTTTATTTATTTCAGAGAGAGAGAGAGCATGAGTGGGGGGGCAGGCAGAGGGAGAGGTAGAGGGAGAAGCAGACTCCCCACTGAGCAGGGAGCCCAACTTGAGGGGAGGCAGGGGCGGGGGAGGGGGTACCATCCCAGGAGCCTGAGAACCTGAGCTGAAGGCAGACGCTTAACTGGCTGAGCCACCCAGGCACTCCTAGATTGCTTTTGATATTATGGACATTTTAACAGTATTGATTCTTTCAACTTATGAGCACAGAGTATCTGTTTATTTGTATCTTCTTCAATTTCTTTCATTAATAACTTGTAGTTTTCAATAACCCTCTTGGTTAAATTTATTCCTAGGTATTTTATTCTTTTTGATACAATTACTAATGGGATTGTTTTCTTAATTTGTAAATTTCTTAATTTTCTTCTGTTGATAGTTATTAGTGTATAGAGATGCAACAGATATTTGTGTATTGATTTTGTATCCTGCAGTATTCCTTTACTGTATTTTATTCTAATTTTTTTTAACGGAGTCTTTAGAGTTTTGTATATGTGGTATGTCATCTCCAAATAGTGACAATTTTACTTCATCCTTTCCCATTTATTTATTTTTTTTAAAGATTTTATTTATTTGTTTGACAGAGAGAGACAGCAAGAGAAGGAACAAAAGCAGGGGGAGTGGGAGAGGGAGAAGCAGTCTTCCCGCTGAGCATGGAGCCTGATGCGGGGCTGGATCCCAGGACCCTGGGATCATGACCTGAGCTGAAGGCAGACGCTTAACCAACTGAGCCACCCAGGTGCCCCCATCCTTTCCCATTTAGATGTCTTTTATTTCTTTCATGCCTAGGACTTCCAACGCAATGTTGAATAAAGGTGGCAAGAATGGGCATCCTTTTCTTGTTCCTGATGTCAAAGGAAAGGCTTTCAGCATTTCATCATTGAGTCTGATATTAGCTGGGGGCTTGTGATATATGACCTTATAATATATGTTGAGGTACATTCTATACCCTCTTTGTTGAGAGTTTTTATCATAAATGGATGTTGAATTTTGTCAAATGCTCTTTCTGGTGCATTTGGTGACTTTTAATATAGAGCCATAAGGCAGAGAAAGAATTACGTTATAATGTTAATGATATCATTTCTGCTATGTTAGAAGTAAAACCATGGTCATCATGTACATAATAATTCACTTATTCTGGGGAAGAGAACCCATAAATGTACATCCAGGTAGGATGACAATATAACTTATTATGCAAACTGGGATACTTCTGAGAATGAAAGGGGGTGCTGTTAATAATTTACCAGGACAACAGGCAGAAGCAGGGACTGTACAAACCAGGATGTATGATCACCTACTTCAGTAATTCTCAACTGGGAGTGATTTTGCCTCCCAAAGGACATTTGGCAATGCCTGGAGACATTTTTTTGTCATAAGTGGAAGGGGGAGAGTTATTACTGGTATTTAGTGGGTACAGTCCAGGGAAGCTGCTAAACATCCTGCAGTGCATGGGATAGCCCCACAACAAAGAATCATTTGGCTTTCTTCACTTAATTAATTCAATAAACATTTATTTAGCTTCCCTCCCTCTCTATGCCACTTACTGTGCTAGGTTCTGGGGATGCATTTATGAGCAAAACAGTCATGGCCACTGAATTCATGGAACTTGTAGTTGGGGAGACCAAGATTAAATACATGATTACATAAATATATTATTTCAACAGTGAAAAACTCTATAAAGGAATAGGACTTAGTACTTTTGGAATATATAACAAGAGATCTGACCTAGAATGTGAGGACAGGAGAAGATTTTCTGACATTTGGGTTGAAATCTGAAGGATGAATAGGCTTGAATTAGACAAAGATAATTTATAAGGAGAGAGGAAGAAGAGTGTACCAGGCACCAGAGGGGCATGGAGAGTGACAATCCCAAAGAAATGGAATAAGGTCAGTGTTGTGAAAGGCTAGGGGGCACAGTGTGTGTGTGGGGGTGGGGTGGGGAGAGTGGGTGGGGAGAGTGGGTGGGAGAGACAGGTGAAATAAGCAGGGGTCAGATCACAGCTTTGTTGAAAGGATTTTGAATTTTAATTGGGAAACCAAGGGAGGTTTCTAAGCCTGGGAATGGTGTGATCAGATTTGCATTTTAAAGAAGATTCCATTTCTAAAATGTTCTCTTTGTGTTACTGCCTTACTTAAAGGAGAGTGCTCACAGCATTTGGGATCTGTTTTGCTCTGGCCCATTTGCATCTACAGTCTTGCCCTTACTCTGCAGGGTTCCTCACGCACCAACCTTGCTTACTGCATGAAGTGTAGAAAGCTGCTATATTTTTCTCCTCAAAAATGTCTATATGTTAACATTTTAGTGGCTTAAAAACAGTGGCCATTATTTTTTCCCCACTGACATTCTTCTCTTCAATAGAATGTTAATCTAAATAGTAAGAAATATACTTTCTCCCATGGGGCATATTAAACACTATTTTAATTTTGAAAGAAAGGTAATGTGGCCTAGAAACATTCGCATTTTTTCTGAATTAACTCATGCAAAAAATTTCTTGCCATGCTTTACCTCATACTGCACTTGCAATGACCTATGATTGTGTACTTCCAAACCTCTGCTCACGCTGCTTCTCCACCCAACATACCTTTTTTCTGTCCATCTCTTTTTGTTTAAATCTACTCATTTTTCAAATCCTCCATGAGGCCTTTCTTAGTCTGACAAGTTTAACGTTTTATAATGTCCTTGTCTATGTTTCTATTGAACTTTGTTCATCCATTATAATATAGCGCATAATGTCTTGTGTTACCCAGAATAGGATGTAGGCACCTACCTTCCTTAGTGACTGGACATGAGCCACACCTCTGTAAACTTTTATGACATTTTATACAGTGTTACTTTAAAAAAATATACACAGTATCAGGAGTGCCTGTTGAATGAGTGAATGAGAGGGACACAGTCAGTTCTGTCAAATACATGGAACTTGAGGAGGACTGAGAAAATGTGTTTTTTTCCTCCACTGGAATCTTTCAGTGACTTCCCATTACTCTCTTTAATTTTTATCAACCACTCTTCCATCTGAATTCTCCTAGGGAGAAATAGACTTTCTGGCTGTTGGAAACGCCTGTATATTATTACTTATGCTCATGCTTATCCACTTTTCTGGAATGACCTCCTTAAGGTTAACACCTATGCAAATCATGCCTTTCCTTTTAAGTCCAACTTGAGTCTTACTTTATCTGCTTTCTTTTTCTCCATAGACTTGTCCTCTTTGAACATACTATATATTTATTTCTTTTGTTCTTTGTATTTGTCTCCTTACTAGAATGTGAGCTCCTAGAAGACAGAGATTTTTGTGTGATTTCTTCACTGATTGTCTCACTCTGAGAACTGTGCCTGGCACATCTTTGATACTCAATAGATACTTGTTGAATGACTGGTTCTGGCGTTACTAAAACACTTTTCCTGAATGTCCGTTATTCTGTGCTATGTGTATGTGTGTGTCCTTCATGGAGAGCTTTTGGCTGGAATGTTCTCCTTCTCTTATCCAATTCCTGCTTGTGTTATCTCCTCTAGGAAGCATTCTCATCTTTCACTACCTGATTTGGTGTTCTTCTCCTTTGTTTCTATTGGGTCCCTTGCTTACATCCAATATCCATCAGAGCATGTCTCGTACATCCTTGCTGGTTTACATGTCTGTATTGCCCACTGTACTTTAAGTTCTTCAAGAGAAATGACCAGTGTAAACTTCCTATGGTGCGTGAATACAGTAGGTGCTAAATAAATATTTTTTTCAATAATAAAAGAAGTTAGAGTTGAGTCAAATCCTTATCAACACATTTTGCTTCCCCAGTGCAAAATAGGCACTTCTAAGAAGTTACATTTTTTTTTTTCCTGGTTAGTGATTTTCTTGTTTAGTCTGTGAATATAATTAGTCATATGCAGTATATAGTCTTGTGTTGACTTTCTATTAAGTCTAATAATTAGTTCTTGATCTCTGAGTTCTTGATGCTTGGAAATTTTTTTAATACAAAAGATATTTTGTTCCGTCTCTCCGATACAACCTCTGTAATTTTTGCAATTTGCTGTGACAACTTCTTTTTGCAGAGTTTTTGCTACTTTGATATCTTTGGAAGCTGGCCTTGGCTCCCTCATTTTACTTGTCCTTTTCTTGGACTCTCTAATTACCTTGTCTCTCCCATTAAATAATCCAGCTCTTGATTATCATGAGGCTAATTATGGATAGCAATAACTGAAAACCATTTACATAAGCCTCAAATTGCACCTTAAAAATTATTTTAAATTTTCCATTCTTGGGAAGTCTGTATGGAATAATGAATGAAAAAATACCTCAGTGTGAATCAGGAAATTTAGATTCTATGTTTGATTCTTCCTGGCTCCCAGATTTTCATATTCAGTATGAGCTATGTATATCAAAGTGTATTGGTATGATGCTTTGCCTGAGAGATGGTCATGCAGGAAAGGACAAACAAGGCATAATTATTTTTAAAAATTGCAAAAGTAACTTTTCAGCACATATATGCTAAAAATACACAGGTGGTTTGTTTAATGCCTGACTTAATTCATGTTAAGGTCTTAATGCACTAGAAAATCATGGCATAGAATCATGTCTTCTTTCATGCAACAGGGAAGGACTCCAACATATAGTTTTATTTATGGAAAGATTCATTGCCTTGAACTTCTTTTTTTTTTTTTTTTTAAGATTTTATTTATTTATTTGAGAGAGAGAGAATGAGAGAGAGAGAACACATGAGAGGGGATAGGGTCAGAGGACGAAGCAGACTCCCTGCCGAGCAGGGAGCCCAATGAGGGACTCGATCCCGGGACTCCGGGATCATGACCTGAGCCGAAGGCAGTCGCTTAACCAACTGAGCCACCCAGGCGCCCTTGAACTTATTCTTTAGAAAACTTTCTTCTTTTCCTTGGGAGAGAATGTATTTGCATACTGGCTTTCTTGGCATTTATACATAGAAGGCTCAGTGCTGGGTTAGAGCTACCACCTGCATACTCTATCTTCCCACTACTTGGCATTGCTTTATTGTTTGATGACTAGGAGGAATAAGGAAGGGATATTAGATAACCATAAATAAAGTTGGGTATGTTCTATTATTGACCTCAAGAGTCTTGTTAGTCTGTAATTATTAATTGCTGTATGGAATGTTGTGGTCTTTTTGTATTCGCTTAAAAATAGGTATTATAAAGATGAATTTAGAGTGAATTCTTTTGGAAAATTTCAGGTAGATGAAGTTATCCTGTCTGATATTGAGGGATATTAATTCACTGTTACATTATCTCTGTCCTGAGAGAGTTTACAGGCTGGCCAAAGGTGACAGACAAACAAAAATTAAAAAATAATGCTATAACATTTTATAGATGCTGTTATAGAAGTATTATGTAGTGGGTACAGTGAAGTGGTCCATTTTGTTTGAAAGTAATAAGATTGGTTGTGGAAGAGATAATTTTTAAAAAAGGTATGGGTATTTGCAAGGTTGATTGTGTCAATTAGCTTTGCTATGTAACAAGCCATCTCAAATTTAGTAGCTTAAAACAACAACTGTTTATTTAGGTCACTATTCTGTGGGTTGTCACTTTTGGGTTGGGCTTGGTTGAATGATTCTTCTGCTCTTTGCTTGTGTATTGGTTTCCTAGGGCTGCTGTAACAAGTTACAACAAACTTGGTACCTTAACAGAAATTTATTCACTCACAGTTCTGGATGACAGAAGTCCAAAATCAATGTATGAACAGGGCTGATTTCATCTGCAGACTCTTAGGGAGAATCTATTCCATGCTTCTGGTAGCTTCTGGTAACCCTTGGTGTTCTTGGTTTGAAGACTCATTGCTCTAGTTACTCTCTGCCTCTATCTTTGCCTTCTCTGTGTCTTCTTTTTTGTCTCTTATAAGGACACACATAATTGGATTATAGCCCCCTCTGATCCAGGGTGATCTCATTATTGTCTTAGCCAAAGCAAGATACAAGTTCAGTCCAGATTCAAGGAGTGAAGAAAGAGACTTCACCACTTGATGAGAGGAGCTATAAAGTCATATTGCAAGAGCCACTGGATACATAGAGGGAGAAAATTTTGGCCATCTTTGTAGTCTACTACACTGATAAAGAGGAATGGGGAGGATGGAGGAAAGGGGGGAATGAGTGTGGGAAGGGGAAGAGAACATATATGGCATAAATATAGAGCAAAAATGTGAGACAGCAGAGGTCATGTCATGGTTGATTTTATATATCATCTCTGTGGGTAGTGTGTTGATGGTGTCTCTCTTTCTCCATACACACACACACACTCTCTCTCTCTCTCTCCCTCTCATATATAGTGTTTGTATGTATACATTTTATTTGCTGTCCCTCCCCCCTCCATTTCTGTATTGTGGAAAAGTTAAAATATATACAAAGAAAGTGGATAATATAATGAATTCCATTGTACCTAGTGCTTAGCTTCAATAATTATCAAAGTTCTGGCATGCTTGTTTTTTCTACACCTTCAGCTATCCTATTTTTTATTCCTTTTTTTAAAGATAAAATTTATATACATTGGAAGGCACAAACCTTAACTGTATTAGTTTTGGCAAATGGATATACCTCTGTAACCTATAGCTCTCTCAAGTTATAGAACTTTTTCATGATCAGAAATATTCCTGGGGCTCCTGGGTGGTACAGTTGGTTAAGTGTTGGACTCTTGGTTTTTGGCTCAGGCCAGGATCTCAGGGTCTTGAGATAAAGCCCCGTGTATGGCTCCACACTCAGTGTGGAGTCTGCTTAAGACTCTCTCTTCCCGTCTCGCTCATGCTCTCTCTCAAGTAAAATAAATAAATCTTAAAAAAAGAAAAAGAAATACTCCTTGTGTCCCTTTTTAGTTAATGACCCCCTTCCAGGTAACCACTACTACTGTTTTTTTCATAATAGGTTTATGTTGCATATTCTAGAATTTCATATTAATGACATCACACAGTATGTAATTTTTAAGTCTGTCTTATTTTGTTTAGCATAATATTTTTCAACATTCATTTTTGTTGTTGTATGTAACAGTGGTTAATTACTTTTTTTTAGAGATTTATTTATTTATTTGAAAGAGTGCATGAGCAGGGGGAGGAGCAGAGGGAGAGGAGACAGAATCTCCAGCAGACTCCTTGCTGAGCACAGAGCATGACATGGGGCTCGATCCCAGGGCCTTGAGATCATGACCTGAGCTGAAATCAAGAGTCCGTTGCTTAACTAACTGAGCCACCAGGTGCCCCTATTTTTTATTGCTAAGTAGTGTTCCATTCAATGACTATCCCATAATTTGTTTTTTTCCCTTCTCTTGTATAAACCTTTTTGTGGACATATATTTTATTTATCTTAGATAATTAACTAGGAGTATAAAATTGCTGGGCCAAAGGGTTGGTATGTGTTTAACCTTATGAGAAATGGCCAAGCCCTTTGCAAAGTAGTTAAACCATTTTACATCCCACCATGGATGTATGAGAGTTCTGGTTGCTCCATATCATCTCCAACATTTAGTGCTGTCAATCTTTTTAATTTAACATTTTAATATATGTGTGGTAGTACCTAATTGTGATTTCAATTTGCATTTCCCTGATGAGTAATAATGTTGAGCACCTTTTTCTTAGCTTTTTGGCCATTTTTATCCTTTACTCTGTGAAATGTCTACTCAAGTCTTTTGCCCGGTTAAAAATTTTTTTGATCTTTTTGTCATTTGTTATAGTAGTTCTTTATGTGCAGAGGACACAAATCTTTTGTCAGAAATTTGTTTTGTGAATATTTTCTCCCAGTTTTGGGGTTGTCTATTCATTTTCTTAATGGTATCTTTTGATGAGAAATTTTGAAGTATGAACAAATCTAATTTATCTTTTTTGAATGATTTTTGCTTTCCATATCCTCAGAAATTATTTGTTTTTAATTTTTAAAGTTGAAATATAGTTGCATACAGTATCATATTAGTTTCAGATGTACAACACAGTGATTTGACATTTATATACATTCCCAAATGCTCACCACAATAATTGTAGTTACCATCTGTCACCACACAAAGTCATTATATTATTGACTATGTTCCCTATGCAGTACTTTACATTCCTGTGACTTACTTATTTTATAACTCTCTATTTATTTGTACCTAAGAAATCTTTGTCTATTCCGGGTCATTAAGATATTGTCTTATGTTTTCCTCAAAAATCTTTATAGGTTTATCCCTTATGTTTAGGTCAATGATCCATCTCAAATTAATTTTTGTATAGAATGTGAAGTTTCTTTTTTTCCATATGGATATCCAGTTGTTCCAACACCATTTGTTAAAAAGACTTTTTTTTCCCCCATTGAATGCTTTGGCGTCTTTGTTGTAACTCAACTGACTGCATGAATATGGGTTTGTTTTTGGAGTCTCTATTCTGTTTTACAGATCTATTTATCCTCATGCTAATACTATAGTGTCTTGATGACGGTAGATTTATAGTGTGTCCTGATGTCAGTTTATGAAAGCTCTCCAGCCCTATTCTTTAAGATTATTTTGCCATTCTAGATTTTTTGTATTTCCATAGAAATATGGAAATTGGCTTGTTAGTTTCTTTAAAAAAAAAAAAGAAGCCTGGGAGTTTTCATTTGGATTGTCTTGTATTTATATCATTTTGGTGAGAATCAACTTTTTTTTTTTAAAGCAATATTGAGTCTTTTAAGGTATATCTTTTTAAAGCATATTTTTGCTCATGTCACTCACCGGCTCAAAAGCCTTCACTCCTTCCACAATTGCATAGAGTAATGGTTAAGACCTTTAGGTGGCTTTATTCCCAACAGTCTCCTCTTAATTTTATCCACCACATGTTGTATCCAGGCTGCTTGTTCTTTCTCATACATAGTCTGAACTTTTCTCCTTTCATGCTTTTATTCTGTCATTTCTTTCATACTGGATATTTTTCACACCTACTCTCCAAATTTAAAAGATTCAAATATTATAGATATTTGTTATAATGTCATAAATTAAAAATTAACAGTAAAAAGTTTTTAAATTTATTTTTTATTTTTTAAAAATATTTTATTTATTTATTTATTTGAGAGAGAAAGAGAGAAACAGCATAAGAGGGGAGAGGGTCAGAGAGAGAAGCAACCCGATGTGGGACTCGATCCCAGGATTCCGGGATCATGACCTGAGCCGAAGGCAGTCGCTTAACCAACTGAGCCACTCAGGCACCCAGAAGTTTTTTTTTTTAAATTGAGGTATAGTTGATACACAGAGTTGCATTAGTTTCAGGTGTACCAGTAAGAAGTTTTTAAAAAATAAATTTTTATGGGATGAATCACTTAAAATTTATACAATTTTTTAATTGGGGCACCAAAAAAGTAAGCAAAACAAAACCCACCAAACAAACAAGTCATAATAAAAGAGAACTTTACTTTTTCTTTTTTAGAGGTCGGGGGCAAAGGGTGAGGGAGAAAGAGAGAAGAGAATCTCAAATGACTCCTCACGCTGAGCGCAGAGCTCAGTGCAGGCAGATCCCAGGACCTTGACATCATGAACTGAGCCGTAATCAAGAGTCGGGCACTCAGTGAACTGAGTCACCTAGGCACCTCAAGGACTTTACTTTTATTTTTAAATTTTTTGTGTATTTTTAAAAGATCTATTTATATTAGAAAGAGCACATGAGCAGGGGGAGTGGCAGAGGGAGAGGGAGAGAAGCAGACTCCTCACTGAGTGTGGAGCCCAATGGGGGTTCGATCCCACAAACCTGAGATCATGACCTGAGCTGAAATCGAGTTGGTCCATTAACTGACTGAGCCACCCAGGTGCCCTAGGACTTTACTTTTAAACAGAAAGGTAAAGGTAGCTTGAAGGAAGGGTTGAGGAGATAAGAGCAAAATGCACACTGATCTTGAGAACCATGTAAGAAACACTGTCAGTCTAGGTCACATATACAAACTGAGCTGTGAAGGACAGTGGAAGAATGCTGCATTGTATATGGTCATATACTCCATTTTCCTGCTGCTACTTGGAGGCTCAAAGCTTTCAGGTAGTGGCAAAAATTGAGTATGGACCAGCTTCAAGTTCTATTGATAGCATTTCATTGCTTACAAATCACATATGGGTTAATTCAGGTTTCAGAAACAGTTATTGAAGAATAGGCTACATTCCAGTGTTCAACTTCAGCTTCAATTTCCACCATTAAAATTTCCCTGATCCTCTTGGCTAGAAATGACATTGTTACTTATGAATACTAAAGTACTTTATACATGTTTTATGGCACTTATGTCTTCCATGCCATATTATACTTTTATGGGATTGCAATCTTTTCTGAGCTAATTTCTGATTTTATTTTTTCTTTTTATTTTTTTAAAATGATTTTTTTAAAAGATTTATTTATTTATTTATTCATGAGAGATAGAGAGAGAGAGAGGCAGAGGGAGAAGCAGGCTCCCCGCGGAGCAGGGAGCCCGATGTGGGACTCAATCCCAGGACCCTGGGATCATGACCTGAGCTGAAGGCAGACGCTTAACCGACTGAGCCACCCAGGTGTCCCTAAAATGATTTTTTTTTAAAGATTTTATTTATTTATTTGAGAGAGAGAGAAAGAGAGAGAACACCTGAGAGGGGATAGGGTCAGAGGACGAAGCAGACTCCCTGCTGAGCAGGAAGCCCGATGCGGGACTCGATCCAGGGACTCCAGGATCATGACCTGAGCCGAAGGCAGTCGCTTAACCAACTGAGCCACCCAGGCGCCCTCTAAAATGATTTTTAAATTAGATTTATTTTAGAGAGAGAAAGCAAGCGAGCGAAAGAGAGCACATGTGCATGTAGGTGGGGAAGGTGCAGAGGGAGAGGGAGAGAGAGTCTTAAGCAGACTGCTTGCTGAGCATGGAGCCCAACATGGGGCTTGATCTCATGACCCTGAGATCACAACTTGAGCTGAAACCAAGAGTCAGACGTTTAACTGACTGTGCTACCCAGGAGTCCGTAATTTTCTGATTTTAATTAATTTGTGTATGTTCTATAGCACTTCAGATGGTATTCTGCATGTAATAGGTGTTTGAAAATGCTTGATGAATGAATGAATAAGTGAATGAGTGAAGAGTAAATGAAATGCAGTAGAGGAATGAGAGGTGAATATATAAAAAAGAGAGTAGAACAATATTGTGCACCCTCTGCTTTTGTTTTCTGTTTTAATGTTTGTTTGGTAGAGGCACTAAAGATTCCAAAGCTGGTTTAATCATAAGTATAATTATGATTTGAGGTATTTCCAATGTGAAAATTATTTCTCTTTTGTTTAAGACATACTCATCTTTGCAAGAACAAGAGAGCCACGTCCCTGTCAGATTCTGTATTCATTAATCTACTTTATAACTCAAATAATTTTAACAATAGATAATTAATTCTCATCAAAAGAGATTTTAGGAGCTCCTGAGTGGCACAGTTTGTTAAGCGTCTGACTCTTGATTTCGACTCAGGTCATGATCTCAGGGTTGTGAGATTGAGCCCCATGTTGGGCTTCATGCTGAGTGTGGAGCTTACTAGAGATTCCCTCTCTCCCTCTGTCCCTCCCCCCCAAAAAAAAGATTTTAATTTTTTTCTAAATGTACAAAGTTGGAAGCTGCTGACAAAAGTAACTTCTAAATGGCTATCAAATGTGCCCTTGCTATAGAATTCCAACCAGGTGTGTCAGCTAATTTCATCTCAACAAGAGGCAATACCATAATCATTTCATATTTAATTTTGTAGATTAAAAGCAGATATCATTTACATGACATTTTGTGTAGAATTTGTCTCTTTTCCTTTTTTTTTTTTCCATATTTGATTCTTGAATACTTAGGTATTATGCTTAGAAAAATAAATAATGTGACCTGTAAGGGGGACAGGTTTGAGTTGGAGGGGAGAAGTCAAAATCAGGATCTCTCTCTTTTTTTTTTAGTAAGTTTTCATTTTCAACTAGACCAGAGTTTTTTTATGAGACAAGCACCATGTCTTATTTGCCTTTGTAGCTTCTATTGTATAGGAGATGCTAAATAAACATGTCTTAAATGATTGATGATGAAATGACTCAAAATATGTTCAAATGACCACATCCAGCCTGTTGGGGCTGAGGAAGGACTGCTCACACTGAGTCAGCCTGCTCTTCCTAAAGGGAAGGACCTTTAAATTGTATGCCCCTTCCTGAGGCAGAGTAAAAATTGGCTGCAATAAATAGTATTTAAGTTTTTAAGATTTCTTTGATATCTATATCTAGTAATAAACACCAGACTTTGACAATTTGATAACTTAAAATATTTCTCTTTTCCATAAAATGCGGGTGGACAAGAGACCGTTAGAGTCAGTGTGTGTTCTTTTCATTTGTTTTTAAAACTTCCGTTCATTTGTCTTATTGTAACTGTTCATTTTCTAATCTTTTGTGAGCTCTATGTCAAATACTTTCAGGTTGCATATTTGATAGAGTGGCCTTGTCGGAAAATAGAGAACTGGATAAAAGTTTTAATTCCACAGATTATTTAACTTTTAAATTGCAAATTCAAATTCAGTCTCTGGGGATAGAAAATGGAACATACATTTTTTTTCTTAAGAAAAATAGTTTCAAAAAATCTTATAACCGTAAGACAGGATAAAAATAGCTCATAATCTCACTAACCAGAGATAGTCACCATTCTATTAGCATTTGGGTAATTTTTTTTTTCTAATCTGTATTTTATATACATATATCTTACAAAATTAAAATAAGTATATATGCAATATTGTGTTTTGCTTTTACACTATATATATGTAGCTATTTTTTCTGAAAGCAGATATTTGTAAAACATGGTTGTTAATGGCTTCTATACTTTCTATTACAGATACATCATGCTTTTAAAAATATTTCCCCTTTTTCTTACCATTTGGGTTGTTTCTAAGTTTCCTTAATAACTGTGGAAGTCGATTATTGTGTAAAAGTAATGAACATTTTTAAGGCTTTTGATAGATATTTCTAAACTGATCACTAATAACATCTTTAACAAATTTATATTTCCATTGAAAGTGTACAAGAGCTTTCCATGTAACTTCTCTAACAGCAGGACTGATTATTAAATACAATTTTTTCTAGTTTAAAGTATTAAATAATCAAATACAGCTTTTAAAAATATATTTTTCATCTATCGACTTATTTTTAACTGAATTGTGCATTTCCTTTTATCTTTTCCTTTTGGGATATAATCTCATTTTCATTGATTTGTGAGGTTTTTTTTTTTTTGGTTTATAAGAGTTCTTTACATATTAGATGAAACATACAAGATAGTTTTTATAGGTCAAAAACACTTAAATAGTCACAACTTCATATGGTTCAACTTAAATTATGTACTTGGTGTTGGTTGCCAATATTTTCCCAGTTTGCCTTTTGTTCTTTTTTATCATTTTTTTTTAAAGCATATAACAAGTTTAAAATTTTTTTGTTGTTTAATTTAGTGATCCTTTCCTTTGTAGTTTTCTCCATTGCTTTCTTACAGCAAAAGGTCTCTCTATCCCAAGGGCAGATAAATATTTTTGTAGTTTCATATTTTAAAATTTAACTTTTAAAATCCATCTGGAATTTTGTTTGAATGTATTGTTAAGGCAGAGATCTGTTTACTGAGTGATGAAACAATTACTTTCAGATTCCTGAGTAACCTCTGTTGTTTATTTTCATGCTCCATTGCTAAATACACAAAATTATTATGTGTCTTAGGAATATAACATCTTTGACCTTGGTTCCTCATAAAATACATTATTCTAATGCCTTGGGTTAGCTGATGAGCTTCAAGGACCAATAATCTGGAGACCTTAATTTTGGCAATGTTAACTCTAAAGATACAAGTAATAGTGTATTCCATACTTGATTTACTTGATGGCTTCTTCTAGCATAAAATTCTGTCATCCACAGAAGCTTACACATTTACTTAAATGGATAGTATTGTTAAATAAAATGTTCTTTAGAAAGATTTTAAAAAAAACAACCGTGATTGTGTTTTTCCTTTTTTCTTTATACTTAAATTTGGCTTAGCTTTAGGAATGATATATGTATTTTAAAATTTGTTCTTTGAATTAAGATACCAAGTGATGACTTACTTATTAATTAGTATTCTAAGGCTTCAGTCAAATTGTCTGTCCCATCATAGATGTTTTAGACAGAAATTCCACTCATTTGGGCGCCTGGGTGGCTCAGTTGGTTAAGCGACTGCCTTCGGCTCAGGTCATGATCCTGGAGTCCCGGGATCGAGTCCCGCATCGGGCTCTCTGCTTGGCAGGGAGTCTGCGTCTCCCTCTGACCCTCCCCCCTCTCATGCTCTCTCTATCTCATTCTCTCTCTCAAATAAATAAATAAAATCTTTAAAAAAAAATAAAAGAAATTCCACTCATTTATTTTAGAGTTTTTAGAGCTTATTACAGTGTTCCTGTGGAATAAAATGCGCAGTCTTAAATGAATTCAACTGAAGTCTAAGTTTCTGTTATTTTATCTAAATTATATGCAGTGATTCTGATGCTACTAAAGAAAAAAGTAAATTGCTTTAAGTTTTGTGATTTATTTTTAAGATATTCTGGTGACCTTTGTTAAATTCTTTCAGTGAGGGAAGACTCCTCCCTTTTATATTTGTACAGGTTGAGCACCAGTAATGATTTTTTTTAAGAGTCTGAAGAAATATATGTATACACTACTATTTAAACTCTATCTTAAACTTAGTAGGTTTAGATACATTTTTAGATAAATCTCTTGTGTCTAAATTGTTGCTATTTGCTGTCTAAAACAGTGGAACAAAACTGATTCAATAATAAGTTATCCAATTCATAGACCAAATAAATGTGAATACTGAGGGATACTTGTACTGGGTCATACTAGGTTTCATATATTATGGACCGCTCAAAGGGTGAAGATAAAATGGAAATACTCTTCTGAATTAAAAAAAAAAACACCAACAACTGATGATCTCCACATTCTCTGAGAAGCCAGCCAAAGATCTTGTCTTTAGTGTTCTAGAGTTTCCTGAGGACTCATTAAGTTTCCAGACCTTAGTGGGGTTGGGTGGAATGGGGAACAGTCCACAGTCACAACTCAGAGGGGACAGAGGGTTTGCCCTGTTGAAATGGCCTTGTCAGAGCTGGAAGTTAGGATTTCCATGGCATGGCCACTAGGTGGCTTCAGCTGACTGCTTAGAAAGGGTAAAGCCCAGAGGTACTATGGGATTGCTTTTCACACTTTATTTTAAGAAAATCATTTTATTTTGGGAGTATTTATTTTCTGAGCTAGATTAACAGAACCAATTCATAAAACTTAAAGACCATAGAGGATCATTGAGTCTCACTTTCTCATTTTAGAGATAACATTTAGGAAGACTTCTCTAACTTGACCCTGCTATATAGGGGCAGAGTCAGAGTTAGAACCCAGAGTCTCTGACTCCTAGTCTAATTTTTTAGCTGTTGAGTTAGTGATATCAATTTATTTTTTGTTTCTCTGAAGTCATACCAGAGGGTTATGTGGCACTGACCATGCCTAAGTAAGTCCTAGAGAAAGTATGTATAGGAATGTTGTGTCCAGAGGGGAGGTGGGTAAAATAGGTGATGGGGATTAAGGAGTGCACCTGCTGAGATGAGCACTGGGGTGTTGTATGGAAGTGTTGAATCACTATAGTGTACACCTGAAAGTAATATTACACTATATGTTAATTAACACATTTAAATAAAAATTAAAAAAAAAGTTCTATGCATCAAGAACCTGAAGAAATAGAGGTAAAAATTCAAGCACTTCTTGACTTCTGAGTCAAATATAAGGACTGGATATGCATACGTATATTAAAAAAAAAGGAATTTTGTGTTGAAGGCAGGTGGTAAAGTGGATGCTGGTGGCCACCCTATATGAGAGATCGAACAATGTTACTATCTACTTTCAGCCAAGTTAAGCTTTTTGATTAATGAGCTGACCACTTGCCATGACCCAACGTTGGGGAGTTTTAAAATTTCTTACTCATTCTGAATAAGGCCTAGACTCTTATATACCTTATATATATATTTTTTTCAGATGAATAGCAGTATTTTTTTCAAGTTGTTTTTTCTCTCAAATTTTCTGTAAGTTTTGATTAATATTTAACCTTTAGAATGAGGCTAGAAACCTCTTTTTTTTTTTTTTTTAAATCAAAGGCCGCCAGAAAATATAACAAATGAAAATCAAATTCATTATGCATCAGCTCAAAATGACTTATGACAATGTTGACTTATTTTTTCTTCTGAGTAAGCTAAGGAGGAAGCAAATAGTGTTCATTTCAACTTTTTATAGCATGATCAGGAAAATTTACAACTTTTAAAAATGATATGCTAAGTTTATCTATAATTTATATATTAGGTCCAGATTCTAGAGTAAAAAAAAAAATTAAAGGAGCCTCAGAGAGAAGAGTGAAAGGATGGGAGGAAGAGGGATGGAGAGAGAGCTACAAAATGAGGAAATGGGATACTTCTCCCTCCCTCTCTGAGTGAAGAGCAAGAGTAACTGTGACTGCTTTAGTAGGAGGTGTGTGAAGGAAGTCATGGTGGGGGCCCCTGGGGAAAGAGCACAAACACAAGTCCCCAGGGTGGAGAATGAAAAGGAAAAGAGCAGGGATTTCATTTCTCTTCAAGGTCTTGCAGGGCTTACTTTGCTAATATTTTTCACCATTGCCCATATTGTCCTGTCTTTGTTCCTGTGCCTCAGCCATGATCTTCGGCCAGCCCATGGCTCACTCTTGATCCACGGTAGCTTTGCAAGTGTTCACATGCCTCTTAAGAATCTACCAAGTGGGGGCACCTGGCTGGCTCAGTTGGTTAAGCGACTGCCTTCGGCTCAGGTCATGATCCTGGAGTCCCAGGATCGAGTCCCGCATCGGGCTCTCTGCTTGGCAGGGAGTCTGCTTCTCCCTCTGACCCTCCCCCCTCTCATGCTCTCTGTATCTCATTCTCCCTCTCAAATAAATAAATAAAATCTTAAAAAAAAAAAAAAAGAATCTACCAAGTGGGAGCTGGAGCGAGGATTAAATGATACAGTACTTGGAAAGCTTTTGGAGCATGATTTATCATGTAGTTAGGTCCCCCAAAGTGACAGCTATTATAATAATTGTTAAGGTTTTTTCCCCCTGTGTAATGAATCCTAACATTGGGAGTGTTTATATAAATATAAATCATGTTTGAAATATTTGAATTGAGTCCTTGATGTAAAACTTTAGAGATAGTTGTATGGCCATTTTCTTAATGGCATGTTGAAACTAAATTGAATAAAAATATTGTTGGTCAAGTCTAAATCCACCAAAAATTTGAATTATGTCTCATTTTCTCTTTCTTACTGTAGTGATTTAAAAGGAGTGATAGTCACTCTGAGTGATGATGGTCACTTGCAGTGTTCATACCTGGGGACAGACCCTTCTTTGTTCCAAGCTCCAAAGGTTGAGTCTAGAGAACTACACTATGATGAACTTGATACAGAATTGAAAGAACTTCAGAAAATCATCAAAGATGTTAATAAATCACAAGGTATCTTATTTGCAAGTTTTAGTATTTGATTTTGGTGTTCATTATAAAATTGGTATTATTTTGTATGTAGATAATATTTTGAATGTATTAGTTAATTTTCTCCTCCAGGCTTAATTAAAATCATAGTTGTAAAAACAGTGTTGCTCTTTAATTTGTATTTTATAGCTTACTGCTTTTGTTAGTGTGTTTCAGGGACAGAGATACCTAATTTTTTTTCTTTAAACTCTAAGAAAGGAACAAAACACTTCTTTGCATAGTGGTTTCAGGACTTGAGAAGAGCATTAAACTTTACAATGATCATTTGTTAACTTCTAATATCCCTGAAAACATTTTAGTTGCTTCTTTTAAAAGAAACCAAAGCAGTACATGAGTTACCACTTTGTTACTAAATATGTGGTCATTTCGCAGTTCAGTGATATTATTTAGGTATGCAGTTAATTAGCCATCCAAATGGAGTGTAGCCTGCAGTATGTTGATTTCTAATGACTCAGAGGCTGATGATATTTTTAGTTTCTGAGTTTTGAGCAACTCAATGTTATCTTTATTTGGGATTCACAGGGGTATAATTTTATTGTAAATTAAAAGGAGAAACAAAACACCAATCCTGCAGTTCGAATTGGACATGTGAAAAACATTATTTTAAGTTTTCTTCTCAGAGTCAGGTAAAAGTATTTTTTTAATGAGAAAAAATATGGACTATTTTCACATAAGAGAAATGTTAAAACAAGTAGGAATAATAAAAGAAGCAGAGCATCAAAAGCCAACCAAAACACCAGAGCCAATCTTAATCCTGATCCAATCACTAGATTTATATATTTTTGAGTCTCCATTACCAAGACAGATTCAGAGGAATTTAGATAATATATTTTAAAAACATGATTATTAAAGTAAAATTATTATGCCTTGGCTTCACACATTCTCCTAGAAAGTTTTGAAAGTAAACCAGTGAAACTTAGGTCTTTTAAGTACCTCCAATTACAGAAAACCTATTTGTTGTCAGCGCCCCCTCTCAAATGGAGAATTGTTAAAATTGGATGTGTCACATTGCAATATACACATTCCCCCCCCCTTTTGATACTAGTGTTTTGGGGATTAATGGAATTATGAGTCTCTTTACGTCATTTAAAAATATAATTGGAGAAGAGTGGCATATATATGAAACATGAAATTTCCAGAGTTCATTAAATAAATTTAATGTTGCTTTTCACTTTAGATTTTGTGTCTTGAGATTTTGCCCTTTCCATAAACAATGTGCTAATGATATTTTGATTAACACTCAATTGTGTAAAAGATTTCTCAGAAAAATCCCTTATAGCTAAAAGTTTTTTTTTTTGCTGGCCATAGTGATGCCCTTGAGTGAGAAGGGTTGGGCTATTTTAAAGTTGTCATTACCTTGATCGTTTTGTATATTTTGAAATAACTGCTAATTAAGGTAGGGATATGCCCACAGACTTGCGTGCAAAGTTCATTATTTACATAACCTCAAATTTTTGTTAATATTTGAAGTTCCCTGACACTTCTTTGCCATCATCATTTGGTTTTAGTCCTAAAAAAACAAACAAACAAAAAAACCACCCACACACATACACACACACACAACCAAAAAAAAAAAAAAAAAAAACCCAAAGAGAAACTTGTGAGAAAGAGGGACTTTTAAAATATTTTATTTCTAGATATTGAAAAAACTTAGTATTCTGTACCCTTATAAAACTGTGGTATATTTGTTTATCAAATACCTGTAATTATATAAAAGCACTAAATCATTTCATTATAGAAGATTATGAGAAGTTAAAACTCTGAACTTTTTGATGACCTCATTATTCATTTAAATGCCACTTATTTTAGGTATAGTGACTTTAATTCACAAAAATAAGTTCGTGGATTATTTTTGGTACTTAGAGCTTTTTTATTTCTTCAAAGCAGAGTTTCAGCAAAATTTAAAGCCAATTTAAAGAGTACATTTTGTTGTACACATGGTGTATATTATCTACTGTAATAAAAGTGTTTTTGAAGCTGATTTTATGTGTGTAACTTATATGAGGAATGTATGTTGTAAGCATGAAATTATAGTAATAATTTCTGTATGGCTCATGGGTTTTGAAGTTTTTCATATTCAGCTCATTAGTGTGAATCCTGCCTAGCATTTCTGTTACCAGTAGTCAGCAACATCTGTTGGTAGGCACTTTCAAAGGCAGAATTTCCTTATAATTAAGCCAGTTGATCATGTTCTTTACCTGGGGTGTGAAGGAATGAGTATGATATTGAGATAGCCTCCCACACAATTGTGTCTTCAGGAAGGGAAAGAGAACAGTAAGAAAGGGGCATATAAGTGAAACTCTGTACCCTATTGAAAATATGTCTAGGATAACTAAGTTGCCTTTACCATTGAGTACTAGAAGCATTTATACTTGGTGACCTTGTTAGAAGATGTGTTGTTTAGGCCCAAGTCTGTCTGCACATAACACAATACCCAAATAAGGTGGCTTAAACAAGGCAGAGGTTTATTTCTTTCCCATGGAAAAGAAGTCCAGCAATGGGCAGACCAGGGTTGGTCTGGCAGTTCCACTGTTGTCAGGGGCTCCAATTCTTTCTGCCAGGGTCATCTATTGGTCCAGGATGGCTTCTGGAACTCCTGCCCTCACATCTGCAGCTGAGTCAGCCTCCTTAAGGATCTTTCCTGGAAGCCACACCCTGAGCAGCTTCTATTCACATCTCACTGGCCACTCCAAGGTTATAAGAGGCTGGGAAAATTTGTGTTTTAGCTGAGCACTTTGTTGCTCAGAATAAAATTGAGCCTCTTTTAGTAAAGAACTGAAGAATGGTTATTGGGTAGGCAGGGAGCAGTCTTCCGTATTGTCACTAAGTAAGTTATGGAAATTCCTACATCCAGTATTGCAGTACTGGAGGGAATGCCTGATGACAATTGTAGGTAGTTCTTCTCTTTGTGAGACAGCTGATTCCTGTGGCATCATCCAAGAACTTTCCATGTTTTTAGTCAGCTATCCTTGGTGTGTGAGGGATGTTTCCTCTCAGGGTCACAGGGTAATCTCAGCAGTTTCAGGTATTATGTGCAAATATGATTTCCAGGGAAGAAGAGAGACATTTCTCCTAAGTCTCCCTTTTTATTATGGGGAAATAGCTTTCCCAGAAGCGTGTGCCAGCACCCCCCCACTCCCAACTCCCTTCACCTCACGTCTGCCAGGATTAAGCCCCAGTGCTCATGCCTAAAGCAACAAATGGTTGGGGGAATGAAATCACCATGATTGGACCTGACCAATCCAAGGATTTTGAGATGAAGGCGAATGCCTCAGTAGAATTACAGCTCTGTCGCAAAGGAGGAGGAGGAGGGGAAAGTGGTTGTTAGGTGGGCAGCCAATAATCTGTCATTCATATATATATGTATATAAATACACACACACACATATATACACATGTATTTTTACATATATATTATTTAAGTTTCTCGTTTATTTAGGATCTGTGTCACTTGTTCATACCTCATTATGCACTATAAACATTTTTAAATTGTGAAATTTTAAGTTGTGAAAATAACACGAATATGATGAAAATAATTCTAAGAGTACTAAAAGGGTAAAACCCCCAGATCCTAGTTCCTCTAGATTATTTAAAGGTAACCTTTATCAAGAGTGTTTGTGGGGGCGCCTGGGTGGCTCAGTCGTTAAGCGTCTGCCTTCGGCTCAGGCCATAGTCCCAGGGTCCTGGGATTGAGCGCCGCATCGGGCTCCCTGCTCGGCGGGAAGCCTGATTCTCCCTCTCCCACTCCCCCTGCTTGTGTTTCTGTTCTCGCTGTCTCTCTAACAAATAAATAAAATCTTAAAAAAAAAAAAAAAAGAGTGTGTATTCTTTAAAAAAAATTCGTGTTTATTTCTTTTTACACAAATGTGCATATTAGATGCATTGTACAACATCTTGCTTTTTTTTTGTTTTTATTAATAGGCACATCCTGGAGTTCTTTTCATAATAGTGTATAAAGTTGGATAGCACTCTTATTTACAGCTTTGGGCTTTGGATCATTGCACAGTGTGGATATACCATAATCTAGTCAAGCATTTCCCTATTAATAGAAATATAGAGATTTAGGTTGTTTTTGTTTTTGTTTTTAATAACTACCAGCAGCAGAGAAGCTCCTTTGGTGTGTCTGTGAGTATTGGATAAATGCTAAGGAGTAGAATTGTTAAATCATAGGATATGTATATTTTACATTTTGATAGTTCTGACCAACTTACCTTCAAAAAGTTATAGTTTGGGCTTCTACCTATAGTGTTAAGGAGAGAGCATTGAAGTTCCAGACACTCTTCAGTCACTGGGACACATCTTAGATAGTATCTTTGGAGAAAGACAGTTTTTCTTTAAAATTTTGTAGTGGGGGAAGAATTATCAGATTTCTAATTCTGTAATGCATTAGTTTTTTTCAAGTTGTGAGTATGTTTATGGGGTTGTTTTTTGATATATGATATAGAAAAACCTTTTTTAAAAAACTGTATGCAGCAGGTTTACCTTATGATTAAATATTGTTTTTCTCTTTAAATTACAGGTATTTGGCCCATAACGGAGAGAGAAGATGATTTGAAAGTTTCCGCCATGGTTTCTCCTAACTTTGATTCAGTGTCTGTAGGTATATTCGCAGACTTTAAAAGGGTTTAGGATAGTGGTGGCCTCTGCTGATTTGGGATCAATATGTATTGGTTTAAATTTTTAGTCCCCAGATAGAAACTTTAGGGAGGATAACAACTTTTAGTCTTTATTACTTTCTAGAAAAAACATTTCCAATCTCTTATTAGTTCCTTAGGTAGGATTTTGGTCTAAAAAAAGGAGCGGATGGGGCAATAGTAGAAGAGGTTTTCCCCATTATTCTGAATCTACTTTAAAAAAAAAAAAACTTTTTCAGTACCAGAATATTGAGATAATCATAATCCAGGTGAATAATACCCTACAAGATTTTTGTTGAAGGTTCAATGAGATAGTGTTGTGGGGTAGAGGGAGATGGGGGTGGGGAGGGAGGTGTTTGTGTGTGTTATTTAACAATAAACAGTTGGGCAGTTGGGCCAGGAATTATTTTTTCCTGCCATTTGTATCTGTGTGACCCAGGGCAGGGTATTTTATTTTATTTTCTTAGTCTCAATTTTTCTCATCTGTAAAATGGGAGTAATAATAGAATCTACTTTGTTGCATTGTTATGATAACAATATCAGCAGCATCATCATCAAATTACATTTTAGTTCTTTTAGCATTATCATCACCACCACCACCACCACCACCATACTCTGCATTCCACCGCTTGTCTCGTCCACTGCCATATCTTTAGTGTCTGTCACATAATGAGTGCTCAGTATTTTTGCTTCATAAATGAATGGAGATGAGAAACAGGAAGGATGAAAGAGGGACTGTCCTTGGTCATGTTGCCCCATCTCCTTGTTTAGTTTTCTGTAAGCACTTGTTAGATTATAATTGGTTATGTCTCACTGCCTGCAGTTTGGGCAAAAATCTATTAAGCTTATCTGTGTCTGAATCAGAAGTTGATCAGTTTTGGCAAGTGATCAAATTCACTGGTTTTTACTATATTTGGAGTTCATGTCATGTAATTTTACCTAGGAAATGACTTCGATATTTAGGTATCAGAGCATAATATAGTTAAGTACTTGTCCTAAGTTTTCAAAGATTAATCTTGGTATAAAGAGCCAACCCAAGCTGTGATAAAAATCACGTTAACTTTGCCATAATATAGTAAGTTGGGCATACTTAAAAAAAAGTACTATATATGAAAGAAACGTTCACTCAGCTGAGTCACATAGTAGAGGCACTGTTTAAAACATTGGCCATTCAGCACACACCATTTCTCACTCTACCTGAAGGGTATAGTCGGAGTGGAACATTTTTGCTTAGTTAGCTGACAAATGTACACACATTTTCTTGCCTTGGAAATGATTCTTATTTTCCTTTGGGCAACTTATATAATTTTTTCTAGGTTCTCTTAAACATAAGCTGTTTGGAAGGAGGAATTCCCTTTCTGTTCTTTAGCAACTTTTGATCTTTGTAGGAAAAGGCCTTGTGTAATAGCACTATATTGTAATGTATATTTCCTTATTGGGAACTCAGAGTGCTGTTTCCTCTTAACTAGGTGTCTCTTTCCAGCTTCATTTTCCCTGTCTTACTATTTTTTTCCTTCTTAAGATATTCCTGAGAGTATCATATTCATCCCATTAGAACACACCAACCCAACGATTTATATGGCTATGGTGCCATTGTGTCTTTGTGTAGCTATTTCTCTCTGGCTATAATTTTATCTTCCCAAAGGACTGCTGTCCTTGAAGTACCTAGGTGTTTAAACATGGATTGAAAAGAGCAGGAAACAGGAGATGTTGGTTTCTCTTCTAGATCTGTGGACAGGTAAATGTAAAACATTTCCTGGATTTTAGGTTCTACTAGAACGAAAAGCCTGGTTTAGCATTTTATTTTGTCATTATTATGAAAGCACACATCTAAAAAATAATATAATTTATATTAGAGTGAGGTCTTTTACGATGAGACAAGCATTGCTGTCCTATCTTCTGGATTGAGGTGGATCAGAGTTCATATATCGTTTTCTGTGGAGTCGTATATAATAGAATATGAATCTCCCAACTCTTACTTATGCTGGTACCCAGTATATTATAGCCATCCCTGTTGCTTAGAAGTGGCTTAGTTTTTCTTAGTAAAAAAAAAATTCAAATAAGTTAACTAAAAGCACAATGGATCTATTCATTGGTTGGATTAGTGATTTTATGACCTTAATTGTTCCCTAATAATGGGTATTATGGAAGATTATGTTACCCCTTGGTCTTATTCTGTCATAGAGTGAGCATTTTTTCCTCTCAATCTATCACTCTAATAAGTAAATTATAACTTATAAGGAAATGTTTGCTGTATTATATTATGCTCTGAATTCTTTAAGGGGTAGGATCAAGTAACCCAGGCTGATGTTCAAAGAGTGACCTAGTTTATGATATGAGCTAGTAAAAAAATACACTTCTACTTTTATTTTCTAGGTGTAAGGCTACTCAAGCTTTGTATCATTAGTTACATGTCTTAGATACATATTATTAATCAGAATACCTTTGGCAAGTTGAAAATATAAGGACCTTAAAGGATAGCATAATGCTTATCTGAGAAGTACAAGGAGGCTTTCTTCAATATAATATAAAGAACTAGTTAATAGAATTAATTGGTTTCAATATTTTTTAAAAATTTATTTATTTATTTTTTAAGATTTTATTTATTTATTCATGAGAGACAGACAGAGAGAGAGAGAGGCAGAGGGAGAAGCAGGCTCCCAAGGAGCAGGGAGCCCGATGCGGGACTCGATCCCAGGACCCTGGGATCATGACCTGAGCTGAAGGCAGACGCTTAACCATCTGAGCCACCCAGGCGCCCCCAAATTTTTTTATTTAAATTCTATTAGTTTCAACATTTAAGTAAATTTGTCAAGAGAGTATTTTAAATAATAAAATATGTGACCTTTTTTTTTTCCATTTTGGAAAAGGTTTTTATTAGCTTATGACTTTCCAGTTGAAGGTATTCAAAAAGCCACATTGACCCTTTTAGTCTGTCATTAGATTGATAAGTCCTTTATGGTTAGTTCCCTATTTTGGTGGTGGGAAGTATATATTGCACCCATTGTGTTTACTCATGGATAGACATGTAATTTGCAACCATTCTTTCCTTCCTTCTCTTCTCAATTCTGTTTTTACAGCAAGCTACTGATGTTGAAGTGGGAACTGACCTTGTCCCTTCAGTCACAGTTAAGGTATTGTACCATGGTTCTAGACTGTATTGTGCAAACAGTATTACACATTTCATCACATCTGCCACTGTTGTCATCCTACGACTGGCTTATGGAAATGTAAAACAAGCACTTGAAATTTACACATTTCCCTCAGCCTTGTGTACCAAGGATAACCTTTATTGTTTCCTACAAATATAAAACTGATAATTGCATTTGTAGCAATGTTATGTAATATAAATAATTTTTATGGGTTATGCTTAACTGTTATGTTTAAATGATCTAGGGTCTTTTTTCTAGAAACAAAATTAGCATTTTAAATATGTTGGAGGAGTTGTGTCATCACCATTTATGATAGACCAACCAGTTGATTGCAGCATCATATATATAGGGGAATTATATGAATGCTAATATCTTTCTTCTATCTATAATTATGTGTATATTTTAGAAGAATTTCCACTCATCTACCTGCCATAACATTAACTTTAAATGGATGTATTTATAGCAAGAAAATATTAAATGAAGAAGCCACAAAGTAGAGTAATGACAAATTGATAGTCCTAAAAAAATAGAATATGAAGGATGTGGTTTTGGTTAAGATTTTTAGTCCTGTCATTGTAGAATTTTAGAACTAGAACTCAAATGTAGAACCCTCTTAAGGCATTTAGATTAAAGTGTGGTAAGCAGTCAGCACGTTATTAAGCTGAAAATATTTATCACTGCCTAGACCTTGGAGCCAGGAAAAGTTGTGGATCTTGGCGATTTGCTTAGTTAAAACTTGGACAGGACTTTTTATTTTCTTAGATTATGGGTTGCTGTCCTTGGAGGAGCTTGACAGGGCACCAGGCTTTACCAATTGTGTTCGCTTACACTGGACCCAGCGGGTGGCCCAAGTGTGGGGATCTTTGGTAGAAGTTGAAGGGAGCCCAATCTTGTAACAGTTTCCTAAGCTAATTTTTTTGGATTCTTGCCACTACTGCTTTTCCAGACTCAGAGGTATTAATGAGATAGAGCCTTTGATTGGATGGGGGGAGGGAGAACTGGGAAAGACCACCCTTGTTTCCAGTGGCAAGAAATCAAACACTTAAGAAAAAACAAAAAAACAAAAAACCGCTGCAGAGTTCCAGGAATGATCTATAGACTTTTGTGTAGAGAAACCTCTTTTTTATCTATCTACCGATACTGTTCAGACACACACACATAATAATTCAGGAGCACACTATAAATTGCAAAAAGAAATCCTGTACTTAAACCAAATAACATTGCTCATGCTAATTCCCACCCCCCACCAACTGCTCGTTATTGCTATAAGTAAATATACCTTTCTCACCTATGCAGTTCTTAGGCTTTCAAATAGCCATCTTAAAATGATGGCATGACACTACTGGAAAATTCTCCTTCATTAATGGAATTTTTATATTTGAGAATGACTAAGTCTCAGCTCTCTTCCTTATTGCCATTATTAAGAGCATGAGAAAGAATGCAACACACAAGGGTTGCATAAAATCAGCTGGACTTGTACAGCAGACACAGTGACTTCCTGATTCTGTCGGACGGTTTCTATACAAATTTTGCTATAAATCTCTTCTTATAGCCTTTTATAACAACAGCAGCCAAGATATATAACCATGCAAGTTTCCATTATAATAAATCCTGTTAATTGAGAAAATTTTTCCATCCGTTCCAAGTGAATGAAGATGTGGCTACCATGAGTATGTGTGCATGATGCGTGACCATCTATTCCAGGCAACTAAGGCAGAGTGGTTGTTCATACCTGGCCTTTGGAGTCATATTTATATATCTAGGATAAAAATTTGGTATTATATTTCCTAAGGATCATATTTCATTTTGTTAGAACCAGAAAATAGCATGGAAAATTCTTCTATTAATGTTTTATGTTTTCCCCTTAATATTCTGTAATTATTTTTCTCTTAAAATATGAGGTTTATGATCTAGCCAAGTCTTTAACTCTTTTTTTTTTTTTTTTTGGCTCAAACACAAGTCTTCTTTGTTTTCCTCTAGTTATTTTCATCACACATCTCCTTGGTTCACATTTGAAAATGCCTAGGCCATTGTTGGGGTTTAATAAATCTGTGCATGAGAGCTATCATGATTTTACACAGTGTAAAATTGTGTGATCGTTGTCTAAGTACACATTGTTATGCCAGGTGGAGTCAGAATGTCTGTTTTTTTTTTTTTTTTTAAGATTTTATTTGAGTAAGAGAGAGCATGAGCGGGGGGGGGAGGGGTAGAGGGGGAGGGAGAATCAGGGGGGCTCAATGCTGGGCTCCATACGGGGCTCCATCCCAGGACCCTGGGATCATAACCTGAGCCACAGGCAGATGCTTCACCAACTGAGCCACCCAGGCGGTCCAGAATGTATGTTCTCTTATAAGTAGCTTATTACTACTTTAAAGATTTTTCATTTTCACTTTTAAAACTAAGCTCTTATGATATATTCATGGTGATAGTTTTCAGTTCTCTTGCACATATTGGCTTATTGGTCTTGGACATGTTATTTAACTTCTCTGAACCTCTTTTTTTAAACTGTAAAATGAGGATACTTTTTAATTGCAGGGTTGTTTTGAGACTTAACCACAGTTTATTAAGAGCATGGACTCTGGATTCTGGCAGACAGAAGTTAAATTGTGGTTCTTTCACTTATAATCAGAGTGGCCTTGGGCAAATTATTTAGCTTCTCTGAACCACAGTTTTCTCTTCTGTAAAATGATGTATAGTGATAGTCCCTGTTTCATGATGTTGTGAAGATTAAATGAGATAATGCACACAAATAATTTATTTGCATGGTTCCATGAATATAAAAAGCCATTAATGGTTATCATTAATATTATTAATTTTATTTAAAAATATATGTATAGACTAGCATTATATTATTATTTATAGTAAAATATTTAAGTTGTACCCTGTTTATTCAGTGGGCCTGGCGTAATTTCTTCTTCCCATAATTACCATCAAGATTTTACTAAAAATTTTTTGTTTATAATGATCAGACATCATGAAGGAAGCTTTGCTTGTGGTATGCAGATTCCCCTCATGTATTCCCAGGGCTTATAAAGTAAAAATTGAGGATTCATTGTTCATTTGCTGTGTTTATTGTATTTATTTGCATCAATAGTTATCCTTTCAAATTTTATTTTGCAAGTCAAAATTTTTGTGTTTAACTTATTTTTTAAGTTGTATAGACTACCCACATCATTTAAAATGAATGGAAGATACTTACTGAATCTAATTATATGTATATAATGTTTCTGGGCCAGTTGCGTATTCCTGTATATTGTTTCTTTCTCTATAGTATGTGTGTGTATGTATATATTATATATATATGAATATATATGTAAAATATATATTAAGGAATAGGTGATACATGCCTTTTACTTAAGAGAAATTTGAAAACTACTTTTTTTTCTTTCTTTTTTTTTTATTCTTATGTTAATCCCCATACATTACATCATTAGTTTTAGATGTAGTGTTCCATGATTCATTGTTTGTGCATAACACCCAGTGCTCCATGCAGAATGTGCCCTCCTCAATACCCATCACCTGGCTAACCCATCCTCCCATTCCCCTCCCCTCTAAAACCCTCACTTTGTTTTTCAGAGTCCATTGTCTCTCATGGTTCGTCTACCCCTCCGATTTCCCCCCCTTCATTCTTCCCCTCCTGCTACCTTCTTCTTCTTTTTTTTTTTTTTCTTAACATATATTGCATTATTTGTTTCAGAGGTACAGATCTGAGATTCAACAGTCTTGCACGATTCACAACGCTTACCATAGCACATACCCTCCCCAGTGTCTATCACCCAGTCACCCCATCCCTCCCACCCCACCCCCCACTCCAGCAACCCTCAGTTTGGAAAACTACTTTTCTTAAAAATAGGTGTACCCTTGCCCTATGTGAGTTAGTAATGACATGTATCTGTCTCATATACTAGAATCTAATAACTAGACTGTAAGTTGCTCTACAGCAGAAGTGCCATATAGAAGAGTGCTTCTTAACTCTGGTAGTACATAGGTATCTGGGGAGCTAGGAAAAAAAAAACAATACCCAGAACGACCCCGAGAGATTGTGATTCAGTTGGTATACCAACCCTACCTGGGCAGTTGACTGTGGTTAAGTCTGGCTTACCATACCAACCACGTGGATGAACTCATCCAAATGAGACTGTTCAAAGGTTGGGACTTTTAGGACACAAAAGTCCAAAGAGAGAACATGCGCAATGAAAGTAAGATCTTTAAGCTTTTTCTTTGATAGCCTGAAAAATGATGCCCCTTAGCACTGTGACCCAGTAAAAATCCACAGGCCTGATGGTTTCTGCTGATGTTCCTCCTTAGGGGGAGTGAGAGAAGTCCTGGCCTTCTTTACCCATACCTGTCCTACTTCCCAGTCACACTGTTAACCTAGAGTTCTTAGCTTTTGATTCTAATATGGGAGGGTTTTCTTAGCGTCACCATATAAGAGCACCAGTTTAGAAATGCAACCAGCTGAGATACGCGGCAGTCAATATTGCCACTCTTTGATATTTTCTAGAATTAGATCTGTCATGTGTTTTTGTGTCAAGCCATGGAATAAAATGTGGTGCTTTGATATGTATCTAGGCTAGTAAATATCCACCCAGTAAGGAAATCTTTAGAGAATAATTAATTTATGCAAAAGGTGGTATGCAGATACTAGATAAGATCATCCCGTTGCCACATTTATACATGAAAAGAAAATGAATACATATTTCATGATGTAATTATTCACCAAGTGCAGGGCAGATTTTTCCTTTGTTTTTTTTTAATGTGTTTATTTATTTAAAAAATTTTTTTAAAGAAGATTTTATTTATTTATTTGACAGAGAGATAGAGAGAGAGTACAAGTAGGCAGAGAGGCAGGCAGAGGGAGAGGGAGAAGCAGGCTTCCCGCTGAGCAGGGAGCCCAATGCAGAGCTTGATACCAGGACCCTGGGATCATGACCCGAGCCGAAGGCAGCCGCTTAACCAACTGAGCCACCCAGGCGCCCCTCTTTAAAAAATTTTTAAATTAACATATAAAGTATTATTTGTTTCAGGGGTACAGGTCTGTGATTCATCAGTCTTACACAATTCACAGCGCTCACCATAGCACATACCCTCCCCAATGTCCATCCCCCAGCCACCCCATCCCTCCCACCTCCACCACTCCAGCAACCCTCAGTTTGTTTCCTGAGATTAAGAGTCTCTTATGGTTTGTCTCCCTCTCTGATTTCGTCCTGTTTCATTTTTCCCTCCCTTCCCCTATGATCCTCTGTCTTGTTTCTCAAATTCCACATATCAGTGAGATCGTATGATAATTGCCTTTCTCTGAT
Source organism: Neomonachus schauinslandi (assembly GCF_002201575.2). Taxonomy (NCBI): domain Eukaryota; kingdom Metazoa; phylum Chordata; class Mammalia; order Carnivora; family Phocidae; genus Neomonachus; species Neomonachus schauinslandi. The sequence continues at coordinate 62,509,335 of NC_058414.1, forward strand.
TGACTTATTTCGCTTAGCATAATACCCTCTAGTTCTGTCCACGTCGTTGCAAACGGCAAGATTTCATTTTTTGATGGCTGCATAATATTCCATTGTGTGTGTGTGTGTGTGTGTGTGTGTGTGTGTGTGTGTATACACCACTTCTTTATCCATTCATCTGTTGATGGACCTCTTGGCTCTTTCCATAGCTTGACTATTGTGGACATTGCTGCTAAAAACATATCAGACTCAACACCCAAAGAACAAATAATCCAATCAAGAAATGGGCAGAAGACATGAACAGACATTTTTCCAAAGAAGACATCCAGATGGCCCACAGACACATGAAAAAGTGCTCAACATCATTCAGCATGAGGGAAATCCAAATCAAAACCTCAATGAGATACCACCTCACACCAGTCAGAATGGCTAAAATTAACAAGTCAGGAAATGACAGATGTTGGTGAGGATGCAGAGAAAGGGGAACCCTCCTACACTGTTGGTGGGAATGCAAGCTGGTGCAGCCACTCTGGAAAACAGTATGGAGGTTCCTCAAAAAGTTGAAAATAGAGCTACCCTATGGTCCAGCAATTGCACTACTGGGTATTTACCCCAAAGATACAAATGTAGTGATCCGAAGGGGCACGTGCACCCCAGTGTTTATAGCAGCAATGTCCTTTGCTTTTGATAGAACATTTTTTATATCTTTATTGAGATATAATTCATATACCATACAATTTACTCATATAAAGAGTTCAGTTCAGTGATTTTTACTATATTTGCAGAGTTGTGGAACCATAACCAGAATTTAATTTTAGAACATTTTGTCCCCCTTTAAAGTAACCACATGCTCCCTTTCCTCTTCCATCATCTACCCCTCCCCCGTTCCCATCCCTCAGCAACTTCTATTTTCTGTCTCTATAGATTTGCCTATTCTGGACATTTCATATAAATGGAATCATACAATATGTGGTTCTTTGTGACTGGCTTCTACCCCTTAGCACAATGTTTTTAAGGTTTACCCATGTTGTAGCACGTGCCAGTACTTCATTTCTTTTGATTACTGAATACGCTGAATACTATTTCATTGTAAGGATATACCATATTTTGCTTATCCGTTCATCAATTGATGGACATTTGGGTTGTTTCTACTTTTGGCTATTGTGAAGAATGCTGCTATGAAATCTGTGTACAAGGTTTTGGGGGGATGTATGTTTTCATTTCTCTTGGCATGGAATTGTGAGGTCATATGGTAAATTTATGTTTAATTTTTTAAGAAACTATTTTCTTGCATGGCTATACCATTTTACATTCCCATCAGCAATGTATGAGGTGTTTTTCCTCACATTCTTGCTAACACCTATTTTGTGTCTGTTCTTTTGATTATAGCATTTTAGATGTGTAGTAGTATCTCATTGTGGTTTTAACTTCTATTTCATAGTGATTAAAGATATTGAGCATGTTTTCATGTGCTTGTTTGGCCATTTCTATATCTCCTTTGGAGGAAAGTTTGTTTAACTCCTTTGTCCAGTTTCTAACGGTAGAAAGTACCACTTACCTACTTACCAGTTAATCTACTATTTATGTTACATGTTATGTTTTGCCACTACTCATTTTTTCTCAGATAATGTTTCCTAATTATTTGCTAATGATTTTTTACATACTTTTGCTATCCTATCAATTTGGATAAAATGTAATTTTCTATTAATAACAATTTCTGTTTCCTTAGGTCACATTGCAGAATCGACTGGCACTGCAAAAAGCCAAATTATCAGTCTATGTGCAACCACCTTTAGTATTGACCTGTGATCAGTTCACCTTTGAATTTATGGGTAAGTGTTCTGTTTTGGCTTAAAGTCTATCATGGTGTGAGGTTTTCTTTTAATTAAAAGAAATTTTTTTTTGGTTAGTATGTTTATTTCATGGATGTGTTTCTTGTCTGAATAGTGAGGCTGGTATCTTTCTAAAATCAATGATTGTGTTGTTTTGCTTATATTTCCCCTCTAAACATCAAGCATGAATGATACTTTTTTTAAAAAATAGCAATATTCAGTGAATGGTCATTGAGCTGAAGTAATTATAGATTTTCAAGTGCTTTCCTTAACTAGATGGGCCTGTAATTGTAGTTAAATACTATAATTTGGAAGGCTTTCTTTATTGGTGTTTCTCTAGTGAGCTGTTTATTGAATCAGTTATGTGTGAAGAAAGAATATTGGCTTTGGAGTCTGGCCTGAATTTGAATTCTGGCTCTGACACTTACTCGATGTGTAACCTTCAGCAAGCTACTTTAGTAATTACTTGGAACCTCAATTTCTTTTAATCTGCAGAAAGGGGATAGTGATATCTGTCTTGCAGGGCTGTTTTGCAGATTTAATTAGAAAATGAAGCTATGGAAGATACCTGTAATAATGCCTAAAAGAGTAGACAGGTCATAAATGGCCACTCTTGGTAAGATTTCTTTGCACAGAATCTCTCATGTCCTATCATTTGCATCCCAGTTGTCATTAGTCCCATCAAAATGATTTCTGCTTTATCTTTCTAGCCTTTTTCTTTCTTTGTTTACTGCTGCTGTTCAGCTGGTCATTCTGTATCTTATTCATGAAGTCAAGAACCTATTTCTCTCTTTCGCCTTTGTATTATCAACCCTTACTTGAGTGCGCCTGGCAGATAGGAGGAATTCAATAAAATATTAATTGAAACATTGAATGAATGGTTGAATGGTTGAAGTAACTTTGTAGTGATGCCCAATCATTGGATTCTCACTTTATTTTCTAATTTTTTTTCATGGTACTTCCAATTTGTCTTTCTTTTTTTAATTATTATTTTTATATATTTTTATTTTTTTTATTTTATTATGTTAATCACCATACATTACATCATTAGTTTTTGATGTAGTGTTCCATGATTCACTGTTTGCACACAACACCCAGTGCTCCATTCAGTACGTACCCTCTTTAATACCCATCACCAGGCTAACCCATCCCCCCACGCCCCTCCCCTCTAGAACCCTCAGTTTGTTTCTCAGAGTCCATTGTCTCTCATGGTTCGTCTCCCCCTCCGATTTCCCTCCCTTCATTTTTCCCCTCCTACTATCTTCTTTTTTTTTTTTTTAACATATAATGTATTATTTGTTTCAGAGGTGCAGGTCTGTGATTGAACAGTCTTACACCATTCACAGCACTCACCATAGTACATACCCTCCCCGATGTCTATCACCCAGCCACCCCATCCCTCCTACCCCCCACCACTCCAGGGTATTATGCTAAGTGAAATAAGTCAGTCAGAGAAAGACATGTATGATATGATCTCACTGATATGAGGAATTCTTAATCTCAGGAAACCAGTTTGTCTTTCTAAAACACATTCTGAACAATTTATTTTTCCAGTTAAAAACCTCTTAAGACTGCCTAACACAGGTTGGAGGTCAAATACATGAATGTAGAAGTCTATGTACAATCTGCAAAGTCGTTACAGTTATAGTTACATCCTTATGCAGTCCCCCCTCCCATTTTCTCCTGCAGTCTGTATTCTCGCCATGATAAACTGTACTAATCCCTGTTCCCAGATTCTCTTGCCTTTTTGTGTACATATTTCTTTGATCATGCTGCCTATTCATCTGACTAAAGAGAAGCAGTGATGTAGAATATGGGCACCCTTGTTCTGAAGTCAGTTTCCAGTTCTTTATTAGCTGTATGACCTTGGGCAAGCTTCTTAATCTCTCTGTAGCCAGTTTCCTCATGCACAAAAGTTGGGGACAATAATAGTACACACCTTACTGGGTTATTGTGAGGATTAAATAAATTAATCCATGTAAAGTGCTTAGGATACTAGCTGGCATGTAGTGTATGCATAATTTTAACTGTTGTTAATAATAATTGTCCAAGATTTTGTAACTTAATATTACTTTTACATTGCTTATAGCACCAGAGATGAGTAGAACAGTATCCTTTTCTGTTTATCTGAAAGGGAGTTATACACCACCTCAATTGGAAGGAAATGCTGTTGTTTCTTATTCCAGACCATCAGGTAAGCACACAGTTGTTCACAGATTTATAAGCCTAATTACTCCTTTTAAAATATTGGGGTTATGGGTGCCTGGGTGGCTCAGTTGGTTAAGCGACTGCCTTCGGCTCAGGTCATGATCCTGGAGTCCCGGGATCGAGTCCCACATCGGGCTCCCTGCTCGGCAGGGAGCCTGCTTCTCCCTCTGACCCTTCCCCCTCTCATGTGCTCTCTGTCTCTCTCATTCTCTCTGTCTCAAATAAATAAATAAAATCTTTAAAAAAAAAAAAAAAAAAAAAAATATTGGGGTTATGAGTTAAATATTTAAGTGTTTAAGACTGAAAAACACATTATAAAATATTACTAAATGGAAAAATAATTCTTTCCTAGTGTTAAATAAAATTATATGTCCAAATTACTGTTATGTGTTATGAATTATTAGAGATAAGTCTATTTAGCTGATTTCCACATATAATGTTTGATTCTGTCTTTTCAATTATTAGCAAATATGATATATTTTTATTCACAATCAAAGAATGGTATTAGACTTCACTTATTTGAACAAAGAAGAAAAGCCTGGGGCGCCTGGGTGGCTCAGACGTTAAGCGTCTGCCTTCGGCTCAGGTCATGATCCCGGGGTCCTGGGATCGAGCCCTGCATCGGGCTCCCTGCTCCGCGGGAAGCCTGCTTCTCCCTCTTCCGCTTCCCCTGCTTGTGTTCCCTCTCTCGCTTTGTCTCTCTCTTCAAATAAATAAATAAAATCTTTAAAAAAAAAAAAAAAGAAGAAAAGCCTTGTGTGAATTAGTGAAAAAGACTGTTACGAAATGCTCTAATATAAAGCAGTATTCAGAGTTTCAGACACTGTTTTAATGACTAAATAAAACTCTTTAGTATCATACGTGTTAAAATATTTAAGAACAGATTTACTAAAATTTGATCTGTGCTTTTTCATGGAACTCTTTTTTAAATTAAAAAAGTTATCTTCAGTCCAGTTGAGATTCAGTTAGTGGTAAATTTCAACTTCGTTCGGTCAAATTTTATAGTTTGTTTTTTTTCCCTGTGCAGTGAATTTTTCATATTAACTGTTTGACAATCTGTTTATTGGTAGAATATGAATAATTAGTCATTGCTTTTTTTTTCAGTGTTTTAACATAGTGTAACTGACAATAGGATATTTTAGCAAATGTTGCATTTGTGTTTTTTAAACACTTCTGTACAGTTTTTTAGTTCTAAAAGTTTTAGAGATGCCTTGATTATCTTTTTCTTTTCTGTTGATGTCCACTTTGTATATTTAGCAATGTTTTTTAATAATTATAGTTTTAATTTTGTCTAAGTGAATTTTCTGGCTTAAGCATTGACAACCCTATACTCTAAGATAATTTTATAACTTTAATACATGTGTTCAAAATCTTCTTCTGCTTTGTAAGTTATTTCGCTTTAAGTTGTTAAAAAAAATTCATTATTAACCAGAATTGACCATTTTAATCATTGATCTATATTTTCAAAATTTGGGGTTAGGTAAATATTTTATGTTTAAATGACTTTGAGGAAGCTGGCTTCAGAAAGAAATACAAAACTTCCATAAGGCATCAAAGAGAGATAGACTTCTTTAGTTGGATATTTCTGAAAAGAACATTGAAAGTTTTAATGTTATTTTAATTTTGAGTTGTGAAATAAAAAAGAAAGAAATATTTGGCTAAAAGCTCTAGATCATTTATCGTTAATTGAGCGTCTCAATAATCATAGGCACTTTTACACTTTTTATCCTTGTTACACTGTTGATGCCTTAATTCAACTAAGTATTTCATTTGTTTTCAGGGAAAGGGGTGACACTGGTTGAATATGAATTTAAAATAGAGAAATGGGTTACATAGCAAGTGGACAAAATGCTTTAAAAATACGTTATAAAGTTGTAAAATCAGTCTGGGATCTTATGGTTATACATACCATTTTTAACTATTATGCTTTCCTGTAGACAGAATTTAAAAGATTATAAATTATTGCTAAACCAAAGAGCATAGCATTAATTAGTTGAAAGTTAATTAGAAATTAAAATGTAAAAAAAGTCTATGAAAATAAAGGAATACCAAGACAAGCCAAAACAAAAAGACATTATAATATAAGCGAGAGTAACTGGAAATATTGTGTATTTGGCATTTCCCTCAAATTTTTTTCCCAACAATTCATTTAATCCTCTTGATGTCATTTACATATTGAGTCTGGTTTGCTCTTGGTCTAGATCATATACCTTACGTCTTTTTTTTTTGCCACACTTACACTGGATTAACACACTGTCATTGACTTCTGAGAATGAATGTACAAATATATTGTTAGATTTCACTTATTCATGTTATATTCTTCAGTTGTGAATTGACTTATTTTTATTGGGGGCCATTTAAATCATCTGAGAGAATCTAAAAAATTTTAATTTATATATATATTTTTTTAAATTTTATTTTATTATGTTATGTTAATCACCATATATTACATCATTATGAGTTTTTGATGTAGTGATCCATGATTCATTGTTTGCATATAACACCCAGTGCTCCATTCAATACGTGCCCTCTTTAATTTATATTTTTAAGCAGATGTGTATTAAATTTGTGTTGTAATTTTACCACAAATAATTTGTTGCATTCTTTCTCCCCTATCCTTTTTTTGCATTGCCTCTGATGGATAGATCGAAATCCTGATGGTAAGTGAAAAGATAATTTAGAACAAAATGAATTTCAGAATTGAAATTTGGTCAGTGAATTGAACTGGTATTATACCATGAATAAACTATTTTTATAGACTGCTATTTTAACTATAGAAACTTCTTTAGGATGATTCAGTGCCTTCATGTGGCTATGGAGAGGATCATAAATGTTTCCTCGCATAGAGACTTTTCATTCATTATTAGTTGTCATGACTTTTTCAGAGTCATGAAAAAGAATGAAGCTCCATGACTTTTTTGAAAAAAAAAAAAATCAAAAGTGTCATTGACCACTTATATCTGTAAGTTATTGGTGATTTACTCATATGCTCTGCTATCTTATTTTACTTAAAATAAAGACAGAATAAGGAAAAATGGTGTTCGTCACTGAATTCTCATTGTCTGTTTTCTTTTTCTTTCTATTTTTTTTAATTTTATTTTTTTTTTAAGATTTTATTTATTTATTTGAGAGAGAGAGAATGAGAGAGAGCATGAGGTAGGGAGGGTTAGAGGGAGAAGCAGACTCCCCGCCGAGCAAGGAGCCTGATGCGGGACTCGATCCCGGGACTCCAGGATCATGACCTGAGCCGAAGGCAGTTGCTTAACCAACTGAGCCACCCAGGCACCCTCTATTTTTTTTTTTTTTTAATTGATTGAGGGCTGGGGTAAAGTGGTCAAAATGTCACTAGGGTATAGAAAGGATAGGCCCTGTGGGGTCTTTTTGATCATGCTAGTGGTTTTGATGTTTATTCTGTGACCAAAGGGCAGCCACTAAATGGTTTTAAGTATGTCATGAAGTGCATGGATGTGAACATGCACACACATGCTTTTGCCCCAGAAAGGACAGGAACAGATTTGTATTTTGGAAAGATCACTCTGACTCAATGTGAAGAACTGGTTTTGAAGCCAAATTGCCTGTCAGAAGTGCAGCTGGAGGTTATTGCAGTAGAGTAGAGGTGATGGAGATGGGGCAGATACCTATTCAGGCTTCAGCTCAGTAGCAGTGAACACCTCTGTTGCAGAGATCTTCACATCTGAGTACCATCTCTAGTCAAAGGGATCAGGGTTCTTAGAGAAAAGGCTGTTGCCAGGTCTGGAGAAGGGAAAATAAGAGAGCCTGTTCTATATTGTTGGGTCAGAGAGCAAAGAAGTGGTCAAGAGAAATGATCACAGTACCTCACAATGATTCAGAAGCCGGTGGAGGAGTTTCCACTGGCTAGATATGGGACATTTTGAGCATCAAAATCATAATAATGATAATTTATTATAATATGTTGAAGACAGAGATAGAATCTGTGAGTACAGTGATAAAATAAAGGCACGTATAGAGGGAAAACTCTGCAAAAGGAGGTCAGCTAATAAGTGTAGAATGGGTGATAGAATTAGAGAATCATTCTCCAAATCTTTGTAATAATTAGTTCAGGAAAGATTCATCAATGGACACTAAATTCATTGGAGTAATAGAATATTCAGTCTCAAAACATTACCTCATAGATTACTTTTTAATTACAAGGAGAAAACAGTATCTCTACGGAGTGGTTTGGTAACACCACCATAACCAAGTAATCAGTGTTAGCGTCCTTAGTATCAGCACAAACTGACATTATATACGACCTGTACTGATGCACACGTCTTTTGAGACATACAAATTGTCTGTTTTCTATGTGTCCGAATAGATCCGCTGCTCTCTCTAATCAGAGCACTATGAGTACTTATTCTGTGGGCCTATTTCTTTTTTTTTTTTTTAAAGATTTTATTTATTTATTTGAGAGAGAGAAAATGAGAGAGAGCACATGAGAGAGGGGAGGGTCAGAGGGAGAAGCAGACCCCCCCGCTGAGCAGGGAGCCCGATGCGGGACTCGATCCATGGACTCCAGGATCATGACCTGAGCCGAAGGCAGTCGCTTAACCAACTGAGCCACCCAGGCGCCCTCATATAACCCATTTTGAATTTTCTTTTTCCTAGCCATTGCATTCTACAAGAGAGGGTATAAAAAGAGACTGTTTTCTTTTCTTTTCTTTTTTTTTTTTTTTTTTAAGATTTTTTTTTATTTTTCTGAGAGAGAAGGAGAGGCAGAGAGCACGAGAGGGAAGAGGGTCAGAGGAAGAAGCAGACTCCCCGCCGAGCCTGATGCGGGACTCGATCCAGGGACTCCAGGATCATGACCTGAGCTGAAGGCAGTCGCTTAACCAACTGAGCCACCCAGGCGCCCAGTGTGGGCCTATTTCTTATCTTGTTTAGAATTTGTGGGGCAATGTCATCAAGGTTCTGACCCCTTGAACTTACCTGGGCCAATGTTGATTGTTACCTGTTTTGTTTTCCCCAAATCCTTTATGTATGACTCTGCTGCAATACCAATCATAATATGAATTTCAGTAAGTTTTTTCCTTAGGTTTCCCTAGTAGATTTTGGGCTCCTCCAGAGCAGGGTTTAAGTACTCATCTTTGAATTGTGCGATGTCAGGGTAGATGACAGGCACTTAGTGTATATCCTACTTTGACTATTTTTCTTTCTAGACACAGACTTACTGTGGTGGTTTATCTCAGTTTATTAGATATTTTAAGATAAATATTAGATAGCAATATTAATTAGTAATAAAGAAATACTTAAAAAATAATGGCAGTAATTTACTCATACAGTTTTGGTAATGCCAACAACTTGAGTTGCATTGTATCTGGGAAGTGAAAATATATTTATATGAGAAACATTTTAATAGGAGTAAGTGTTTAGCTTAATAACATGAAATATACTTGTCAAATTAGGATTTTGGGTTATTAAAAATAACTGATTATTAACAATGAATATTTACATTTTACTTGGCAAGATTGGATCTAGCTGGTAAGATTTTATACTAACTTTTGTAAAATACCATATTATTTAAATGATTTATTTTAACTTTAAAAAACTGGCAAAGGTTATTATTGAAAGGAATTTACTCCCTCTTACTGTAAATTCAGCCCAAACCATGAGAAAAAAAAAATCACAATACATGGAAATTTTAGTATTTCAATACAAAGCTAATAATCTCTTATGATATATTTTTAAATTATAATTAAGCTTTACGGAGTAGGGTTACAATATTCAGCTTCACCTAGTTGGCAAGATTAAATAATATGTTGCTACTTAGATCTTAACTTACACACAAGGCTTCAAATTTCAAAGACTGGTCCATTTTATTGGCCTGATCTGTTCAGGCTCTTTGCAGATAAGCAGTCCTGCTTTTACATGTGGAAAAAGAGAAGCAAAGGAGGTTTTATGTTGTCCCACAAGAGTTAGTCTCCATTATGTCTGCATTAAAGTTACATGACATGGGCAGTGTAAAACATGACTGCAGATGGGGCACAGTACGTAGCCAGACATAACAGGAAGGGATCAAGGAAGTTCTGGCTCCCAGACATTGCTACTGCTTTGGGGTTCCTTGTTTTAAAAATGAAATGACTCTAGCAGGCCCCTGGAAAGAGTTCTGAAGGCATTATATAGATGTGTAATATATATAGTTATTCTACTCTGATATATATGTTCTTTTTTCCTTTTTTTTCTCCCCCCCCCAAAGCACATTTGGCTTCTCTCTTGACAGTGATACTGGGCTCTTGGGTGTGCCAGGTGTAATTAGAATTCTCTTCCTGGAGAAATTGTTCTGTCAAGAGTGGATTTGATGTGAATTTTCTCTCTAAGTGTTAAATAATTTTGTGATTAATTGCACCAGAGTAGTTGCGACTATCCATTTCCTCTGTTAGGCTAGAAAGGGAAGTGTCTGAAGGACAGGTGATTATATTTGGTAAAAAACTGCAGAACAAAGTCATTCTGATGAACGAGTAGGCCAATATTTGAGTATTATAAATGACCAATTTTTTTTTTCTCAGCCTAACAGAGAGTTATTTGAATAAGCCAGATACAGAGACTGTTTTTCCAACTACATAGAGAAAATATCACTGATGGTAGGCAAAGTTAGGACCAATTAGACTTTCATCAAAGTCAAAAGCTATTCTAGTAGCAAATTTGAAAAGTCTTTAAATACATGCAATTCTTTCCTTATTATAGGTACATATATGCATGCATTCACACATACCTCTATACCTCTGGCTTCAGGTTCTTAGATGCAATCACAACCTGAAGAGTAAATTGTTAGCCAAATTTTCATTTCAGGTTTTTCAAGAAAGTGTAAAGCTCAATAGAAATGTGCCTCTGATAAACCCCATGTCTAAATACTGGAGATTGTATTTTAAAAGACTGGGGTTTTAATTTAATGGAAAGTAGTGTTAAATACTGGCATTACAATTTTTCTTTTTAAAGATATGGTTTCCTTAAACTGGTTTCTGAAAGATTTCATTTTCTACCTCCCGCCCCCTGCCAGTGGTAAAACTTTTCAAGCTGCCAGCATTTAAAGAATAGCCATAATCATTTTATTAAGTACGAGTGTCATCATTTTTCAAAATAATGTTTTCCAAATGTCCTATGAAACAGGTTTACAGTTCTTGGAGAGAAAAGCAATTCTGGAGGGTTTCTACAAATCTTAGCAACTGCAGACCATTGCCCTAGTGTGTGATACTGTCATTAACTGACTTGAGTTGTGAATTGAGTTATAATGTATTTCCCTTCTTGGGTTCATTAGTGCTTGCAAGCCATTTGTTTCAATTTCTGAAAACATATATATATGGCCAGTTTCTTTAGCTCTAGGTTCTTGGAAATTTAGGGTAATAATCTTCAAATATATAGACTCAGTAACATAAGGCCAGTGTTACTGATTGTGATTAATTTTTTTTTTTTTACCACCAACTCAAGTAGTATCTATCTGATCCAAGTGAAGTAGAGCCACAGTTTTAGCAGTATAGTTTTAGAAGGACATTTATAGTCAAATTTTGTTTGAACACTTAGCTCAGACTTTGGGTGAAAGTATATAGAAAGGTAGCTTCTCTTCGTGCCTGTACAGAATTGTCAAAAGATGAAGGATTTTTTTCCATTACTACGTTCATTAAAAATGAAGGAAATGGAAATAGGTTTTAGTGTCTTTGTTCTTTCCAGGCTGCATCTATTAATTGAGGCTGTAATTTATATATTGTAGAGGAAACATATTAGTAGGTATATTTCCATAATTTGGGGTTATATGGAATATATGAAGTTGGAAAAAATAATGCTTTGTAATATTTTTATGGTGATATTGATGGTTGTAGTTTGAACAGTAGCTTAGATCATGTTACCATAATATTTTGAGACAGAACATTTCATCATTGTAAAGTACAAATACACATGCCTTTAAAACCTCAGAGAATGTCAGGAAATAATGCCTTGGGACTTTTCTGAAGAGACACCAGTTATAATTTGCATCTAGGATTCCAGGAGAAGTGAATTTAACATCTGTTGGTTATCAGCAAAAAATGAGCTATGTAAAATTTAATGGATAATAGATTATGTTGAAGAGAATCACAAATATGCTCCACATGCTCTGAAAAAGTATTTAATTGACCTCATATATCAGTATGCTTGCCATTGTTGAGATCTCTCACTATCCTCGTGAATAAATAGTGCTGGAAAGTGTACTACCAGCTTGGATGTCGAGCAAGCCCTACAACTCCAATTGGCATTAACAGAATATATCGCTAATTCTAGGGATCCTGCTTTGGGATCATGTCCCCAAGCTTTAACTGCTTCTGCTTTTGCTATTTTTAGGCTGCTCACTGACTCCACTATAAAGAGATAAAGGAATTAATGTGTGGCTACATCAAGTAGAGTAGGACATTTTAAGTTTTTCATTTCTCTACAGCAATATACTAAGATAGAGGTTTCAGTATATTACCTTTTATCTTATCCAATCAAAGGTGGAATCCTAGAATAAAAGGAGAGAACACTGAAGTTGTAGAATGGCTTTGCTAGATTTATAAGTAGAGAACCTAATTTGCTTTGGTTTCAATTTCATTCTCTGTAAAAATATTGAAAGGGATGATTTTTTTTTTTAAGATTTTATTTATTTGACACAGAGAGAGACCACGAGAGAGGGAACACAAGCAGGGGGAGTGGGAGAGGGAGAAGCAGGCTTCCCGCTGAGCAGGGAGCCAGATGTGGGGCTTGATCCCAGGATCCTGGGATCATGACCTGAGCCGAAGGCATATGCTTAACGAGTGAGCCATCCAGGCACCCCTGAAAGGAATGATCTTAAAAACTTTTAATTTTGACATAAAACTCTTCATTGTTATTTATTTAATTACGTTTTTCAATATGCCTGTAAATGTACTGAAAAATTCAGTTGAATGACCATGAAATACTTTCAAAATGTCACTTAACAGTGATATGTAAAGTTAAATGGATTGAGAAAAATTTAATTCATATGAAAGTAATATTCTTAATATTACTGTGTAAAATGACATGAACTTCAGTAGAACTACAGTAGAGCAAATTCTGCCTTCATGCTTATAATTTATTGTAGATTTTTAATTGTAATTTGAATCTTCAATAAGTAAAAATAGCTAAAGATTTAAATTTTTTGGTGGTAGAAAAAATATTAGATAAGGTCATATAGCATCTTCCTGATACAGAGTTCATATACATATTTGCTCATTTTAGGGGCTAGAGATTTGAAGATCTTAGTTTAAAGATGGTTCAGTAATTGAATATAAAATTGAATTAACTGGGTTTTTTTTTTTTGCCTTCTTTTAAAATTTTTTTAATTTAAATTCAATTAATTAACATATAGTGTATTATTAGTTTCAGAGGTAGAGTTCAGTGATTCATCAGTCTTATGTAGTACCCAGTGCTCATTACATCACGTGTTCTCCTTAATGTCCATCACCCAGTTACCCCATCTCCAGCCCCCTCCCCTCCAGCAACGCTCAGTCTGTTTCCTATGATTAAGAGTCTCTTACGGTTTGTCTCCCTCTCTGAGTAAATATACCGTGTTGTATAGTGTTCACCTGTGATGTTTTTTAAAGTATGATCTTATATTGAAGGCAGACATCATGCCTACGCTCTTTTTTAGGATCTTATTTTTGTCTTGAACTTTTTGACAATAATATAAAAATTTGTATTATGATAATACTTTGTAGTTTTTTCAGTTATGCTAAATGAAATGGGCCGGAGCAAAATTTTAAAATAAGATATATTGCTACTCAAACTATTAATATAGTTCAAATTTTTGGGGGTCAAATTTTCCGTCAAGTCTATGAATCTACATTTCTCTCTTTTTATTTCAGGCATTCCTCGGGTTATCCAATGTAAATTTAGACTTCCCCTGAAATTAATCTGTCTACCAGGTCAGCCTTCAAAAACTGCAAGCCACAAACTGACTATTGATACCAACAAATCTCCAGTTAGTCTTCTCAGTCTCTTTCCAGGTAGGACTTTTGAAGTAACATGCCTGTAACATCAGAAATGTTAAGAATTCAGAATGGAATCCTTCATCAGCAGGTAATGATAGGGTAATTATCAGATAATTGTTAAGTCAGAATATAAAAATGCCTCAAAGATTTTTCTCTCTTGTTTGCCTGTTCAAAGGCAAATAACTTATATCAACAAGGTAATAAGGTGTACCTTTTAAGTTTGATTAAAATTATTATAATCATTTTGCTTCAGTATTCAGAAATGAAAACATCAAATGTTTCTTTTTAGACTGGAATTTTTTGGCTTGGAATGTAAATATTTATTATTCATCTTTATTGTAGGTTTTTGGCTATGTACCTTTTTAAAGTATATTCTATGCCCCTAAAAAGTAATCTCATAAGTAGATGCTTTTTGTGGTTTTGCTTTCTCCAGCAGCTGGAGGGGGCGATTGTTCAATTCTCTGGTTCTGATCCTTTGAAAGAGGCTTCTTATATAAAGCTTGAATATCACAGTGAATTTGGGGTAATTTGTGAAGGTGTGACTTTCTCCAGGTATCAGTTTTTCTTTCTGAGTAGCTTAGAAAAGAGAGAGATATTGATTGGATAAAACATCTTCAGTAACCAGGGTTTCTAATCCTGGTGATGGGGTGGAATTAAAAAAAAAAATCTGGGAATTAAATCAACCTTTTCAAATCCCTTATTAAAAATTGGCACTGTTGACTATGATATGCATCCTCGGGGACCCAGGCATTAGTGGATAGGATTTAGAATACAAAGAGTATTTTCCACAAGGTTTAGAAATTTATGGTAAGTCAACTTTTGTGTTATTAATTACTTAAAGTACTTAAAATTTATTTTTCATTAATTTGAAGTGTTTAAAAAGCTTTATTTATATCTAACTCAATGAAAAATCTCCAAAATTAAATACTCTTTATTACAATTAATCTATTCTTTAGTTTGAATTGAGTTTGGACACACACACACACACACTTTGTTAGCAAATAGTTTTATACTGTTTGGTTTCTTTCTCCTTTTCCCTTCCCTTCTCTTTCTTCTCAATTTTCTTATAACACATTTGGGTTATAAAAAAGGTGGAAAGAGTCACTATCCTTACAACATCTTATACAAATGTATTAGTTCCTTGGGTCTCCTATACTCTCCTGGGAATATAGTTGGAAATGGCATGCTGCACACTGAATTTATTGGTGTCTTTGAAAAATGTTTAAGACCCTGGCTTCTGAGTGGGTGATTTTTACTATAGGTGGATAAAAACCAACAGAGAGGGCGCCTGGGTGGCTCAGTTGGTTAAGCGACTGCCTTCGGCTCAGGTCATGATCCTGGAGTCCCGGGATCGAGTCCCGCATCGGGCTCCCTGCTCAGCGGGGAGTCTGCTTCTCCCTCTGACCCTCCTCCCTCTCGTGCTCTCTGTCTCTCATTCTCTCTCTCTCAAATAAAAAAAAAAAAAAAACCCAACAGAGATTGAATAAAAATGGATGCTTTTAACCAGAGAGGTAATCTCTGTATGATATGAATTAGATAAGAAGAACTAAGGAAAGCTTAGATAACTCATCCATTTTCCTCCTGATTTTAGGCTCAATTGTTTTTATGTCACAGGTTATCTTAGGCTTATCAGCATATTTTTGCTTCTTACTTACTCTAGAAATGGGACTCAATGACAAATTTAAAAAAATTTTCCCCCATACCCAATGTATATGATTTGGCATGTTCTCTTTTGGAGTTGTTGGATGTGCATTCATATTGGACATGATGGAATCCTGTAATTATTTAAAATAAGTACTCTTGTTACTTTTTCACTTTTTACTTCTTGAGAGTGCTTTTTACTCTTGGTATGTATAAGACTTTCTATGTTGATGTCAGATAAATTTGCTATTGCAAATCTGTTTTTTAGCTGAAGTAAACAAATTAATGAGCTTCATAGAGAAGAAATAAAACTAGATTTAATCTACATCTCTTCCTATTTGTTTATTTCAGTTCTTTGTTCTGAACAAATATAGGTCTATTTACAATAACTTTAGTTTTTCTCATTACAAAAGAAATGTGAAATTTAGAAATGGACAACCAAAAGGAGGAAAACAAAAATTACTGGTAATTCCACCATCCAGCAATGTCTACTTATGTTTCATGACATTTCCCTAATCTTTTTTTTTTTTTAATTATGTCATGTTTGTCACCATACTAAAAAACTATCATCATTAGTTTTTGATGTAGTAATCCATGATTCATTGTTTGCGTATAACACCCAGTGCTCCATGCAATACATGCCCTCCTTAATACCCATCACTGGGCTAACCCATCCCCCAACCCCCCTCCCCTCTAAAACCCTCAGTTGGTTTCTCAGAGTCCATAGTCTCTCATGGTTCGTCTCCCCCTCCGATGTCCCCCCCTTCATTTTTCCCTTCCTTCTCCTAATGTCCTCTATGCTGTTCTCTATGTTACACAAATAAGTGAAACTATATGATAATTGACTTTCTCTGCTTGACTTATTTCACTTAGCATAATCTCCTCCAGTCCCATCCATGTTGAGGCAAAGTTGGGTATTCATCCTTTCTGATGGCTGAGTAATATTCCATTGTATATATGGACCACATCTTCTTTATCCATTTGTCTGTTGAAGGGCATCTCAGCTCTTTCCACAGTTTGGCTATTGCAGACATTGCTGCTATGAACATTGGGGTGCATATGGCCCTTCTTTTCACTACACCTGTGTCTTTGGGGTAAATACCCAGTAGTGCAATTTCTGGGTCATAGGGTAGCTCTATTTTAATTTTTTGAAGCACCTCCACACTGTTTTCCAAAGTGGCTGTACCAACTTGCATTCCCACCAACAGTGTAAGAGGGTGCCCCTTTCTCCACAACCAGGTGGTATCTCAGTGTGGTTTTGATTTGAATTTCCCTGATGGCTAATGATGATGAACATTTTTTCATGTGTCTGTTAGCCATTTGTATGTCTTCATTTGAGAGGTGTCTTTTCATGTCTTCTTCCCATTTTTTGACTTGATTATTTATTTTTTGGGTGTTGAGTTTGAGAAGTTCTTTATAGATCTTGGAAATTGGTGCTTTGTCTGTAGTGTCATTTGCAAATATCTTCTCCCATTCTGTGGGTTGCCTCTTTGTTTTGTTGACTGTTTCCTTTGTTGTGCAGAAACTTTTTATTTTGATGAAGTCCCAAAAGTTCATTTTTGCTTTTGTTTCCCTTACCTTTGGAGACATGTCTTGACAGAAGTTGCTGTGGCCAATGTCGAAGAGGTTACTGCCTATGTTCTCCTCTAGGATTTTGATGGATTCCTGTCTCACATTGAGGTCTTTCATCCATTTTGAATTTATCTTTGTGTATGGTATAAGAGAATGGTCGAGTTTCATTCTTCTGTATATAGCTGTCCAATTTTCCCAGCACCATTTATTGAAGAGACTGTCTTTTTTCCATTGCATACTTTTTCCTGCTTTGTCAAAGATTATTTGATCATAGAGTTGAGGGTCCATATCTGGGTTCTCTATTCTGTTCCACTGGTCTATATGTCTGTTTTTGTGCCAGAATCATGCTGTCTTGGTGATCACAGCTTTGTAATATAGCTTGAAATCGCATTTCCCTAATCTTTATAAAAATATCTTTCATTATCCCCAAAGGATTTTACTTTGCATAATGCTGTGAAGTATTTTTCTATATAATTAGATATTTTTATTACATGATTTTAAGGATTGCATAATATCCTATCATAAATCCGTACTATAAAATCATTTGGCCAGCATTATGTTTTTGACATGTTGTTTTCAGTTTATTAATATTATAAATATATTGTAGCAGTACTCCTTCAAATTTATTATTATTTCTTTGATGAATATCTAAAAGTGGAATTACAGAGTCAAACAAAGGATAAGAATATTTTTAAAGCTTTTGAAATATAATGTCAAACTGACTAACTAAAGGGCCCTATCAATTAACTCTATCAACGATATTCAAATGGAGGTATCTAGTACCCCAAATCCTTGCCTTTAGAGAATATAATTATAAAAAGCTTTAATATGCTTAATGGCTATATATTTACTTATGTATATAATAAATAACCATCTGGGGTGGTTTTGGCTAAATGTTACTTAAGCACTAAGTAATATTTATACTATATATATATATAAAGTACATTATATATATATATCCCCCCCCATAAAGCGAGGGGGGATAAGTGGGCAGTAGAAGCTGATGTAGTGGTTTATGAATATTACCAGAGACCCAGCTTTTTTCTTCCTTCCTTCCTTCCTTCCTTTAAAAGATTTTATTTGAGAGAGAGACAGCGAGGGAGGGAACACAAGCAAGGGGAGTGGGAGAGGGAGAAGCAGGCTTCCCAGTGAGCAGGGAGCCCGATGCAGGGCTCGATCCCAGGAGCCTGGGATCATGACCTGAGCCAAAGGCAGACGCTTAACGACTGAGCCACCCAGGCACCCCTGCTTTTTTCTTTCTTTGCACTGTGCCTTCTCTAGTGTGTTGGTTGGCACATGACAATAAACTGCTTCAAATTCAGTCATCATACCTGACTACAAGGCAAGAGGTAGGGGAAAGAGGTAGCTATAGCAACAAGTATAACTTTTATCAGAAAGGCGTGTTTCTATAATATTCTTAGGAAATTTCTACTTAGGTCTCAATAGCCATAATAGTGTCTGCATAGCCTCCTCTAGCTGTAAAGGAGGCTGAGAACTAATATAGATGGACTAAGGGAAAGGAGGAATAGGTGTTAAATTAGCTGATGTTCAGGGGTGCCTGGGTGGCTCAGTCGTTAAGTGTCTGCCTTCAGCTCAGGTTGTGATCCCGGGGTCCTGGGATCGAGCCCCACATCGGGCTCCCTGCTCCACTGGGAGTCTGCTTCTCCCTCTCCCACTCCCCCTGCTTGTGTTCCCTCTCTCGCTGTGTCTCTCTCTGTCAGGTAAATAGAATCTTTAAAAAAAAAAAATTAGCTGACGTTCAGAGTATGCCATGATACCAGTAATTTTACACAAAAATTTTACTTAAATGGAATAACAAATAGCATGCAGCTGTAACAGTCTTTTATGCTGCTCAAATATATGGCTATTTTCCTTGTCAATAAATTTATATTTTAATGATTACATAACATCCCCTTGTTTTGGAGGTACTGTGTATATAATTATTTTTTTTGATGCTTCTCTGATTCTCTTTAGAGAAATTCCTTGAAGACAAATGACTGAGTTAAAGAGTATGCACATTTGAAAACTTTAATTAAATGCCAACCTTCTTTCCAGAATAATTGTATCAGGTTATGTGCCCAAAAACATCAGGGTTCATACCAAGGGTAGCAGCTGGATTTTGGAAATTTTTGACATAGATGAAAAATGACATCCCTTTTTAAAATTTGCATTTCTAAATTAGCATAGGCATTCTGTAATTTTCATTAACTACTTGTATTTTTTTAATATATAAGGTTTATATTTTTATGTAGTAAAATTTAGTTTAAGATTTAATTTTATTAATTGCTTTCTTTATAGTTTCAAGTTTCATGTTGTGCTTAGAATGGCCTCTATTTATTAAGATTATAAGATATTTAGTTATATTTTCTTTTGGTACATTTTAATACATTCTTTAATTTTCAAAACAATTCTAGTGTGTATTTTTTGCTTTTTTTTAAAAAATAATTTTATTGGGGAGCGCCTGGGTGGCTTGGTCAGTTAAGTGACTGACTCTTGGTTTTGGCTCAGGTCATGGTCTTAGGGTCATGAGATCGAGCCCCACCTCGGGCTCCACGCTCAATTCGGAGTCTGCTTGAGATTCTTTCCCCTTCCCTTTCCTTCCCCCCCTGCTCCTACTTGCCCCCTCCCTCCCCCCACCCCCATTGCATATGCTTCCTCTCTTTCTCAAATAAATAAATAAAATCTTAAAAAAATTTATTGGAATATAACTTATATACAAATGTTTAAAGTATACACTTTGATAACTTTGGATGTTTCTATATACCTGGGAAACCATCTCCACAATTATAATGCTGAAAATATCCATCATCCCAAAAAGTTTCCTTGTGCCCCTTTATAATCCCTTATCCCCCATTCCCAGGCAACCACTGGTTTGCTTTCTGTCACTATAGATTAGTTTGCATTTTCTGGAATTTTATAAGATGGGATTATTCAGCATGTCCTCTTTTTTGTCTGCCTTCTCAGTCATTTATCAGATTCTATGAATTGCACATATTTTCTCCAAATCTGTGGCACATCTTTTCATTCTTGTAACAATGTCTTTGGAAGAGCAGAAGTTCTTAATTTTGATAAAGCCCAATTTTACCGGTTTTTTCTTTCACAGATCATGATTTTAATGTTATATCTAAAAAATCTTTCCCTCAAGTGTACAAAGCTCTCCTCCCATGTTTTTGTCTAGAAGTTTTCTAAATTTACATTTTGGTCTCTTTTTCATTTTGAGTTGGTATTTCTTTATGGTGTGAGATACAGATAAAATTCTTATTTTTACATATGAGCATCTAATGTTCCAGCACTACTTTTGAAAAAAATATCCTTTTTAAAAATTTTATTTATTTGTTTGTTTATTTTCTTGAAGTCTAATTGACGTATAGCATTATATTAGTTTCAGGTGTACAACATAATGATTCAGTATTTGTATGCACTGTGATATGATCATCCTAATAAGTCTAATTAACATTCATCACCACACTATTTTTTGGAAGAATTTGAGGACAGGTACTAAATCTTCTTTGAATGTTTGGTAGAATTCACTGGTGAAACTTCCTGGTTTTGGATTTTTGCTTGTTGGGAATCTTTTGATTACTGTACCAATCTCTACTAATAATCAGTTGACTGAGATTTTCTATTTCTTCATGATTCAGTCTTGGAAGATTGTATGTTGCTAGAAATGTATCTGTTTCTTCTAGGTTGTCCAATCTGTTGATATATAATTGTTCATAGTAGTTTATTATGATCATTTGTATTTCTTTGGTATCAGTATTGATTTCTCTTTTATTTCTGATTTTATTTACTTGAGCTCTCTCTCTTCTTAGTGTATGTAGATAAAAGTTTGTCAATTTTGTTTATCTTTTCAGAGAACTGATGGTTCATTTTGTTGATCTTTCTATCATCATTTTAGTCTCTATTTTATTTATTTCCACTCTGATATTTATTTTCTTTCCTTCTGCTAAGTTTGAGGATGATTGAACAATAAAAGTTACTAGTTTAAAATGAATCTCCTCAAAGAAAGAAAACTTACACAGTGGAATTTGAACTATTTTTCTTAAAAAAGTATGAATCCATTTTATTTATTTTTTTAATTTTTTTATTTTTTAAGATTTTATTTATTTGCGAGAGAGACAATGAGAGACAGAGAGCATGAGAGGGAGGAGGGTCAGAGGGAGAAGCAGACTCCCTGCTGAGCAGGGAGCCTGATGTGGGACTCGATCCCGGGGCTCCAGGATCATGACCTGAGCCGGAGGCAGTCGCTTAACCAACTGAGCCACCCAGGCGCCCATGAATCCATTTTAATTTAATTTCACAGAAAGACCTGGGGTTTAAATATAATAGCTACCTCATCTACTTCAAAAGACTTATTGAAAGAATCAATTAAGATAACCTCAGACTATATTTTTGAAAAGTATAAAAGGCTTTATAAACTGAAAGTAACATACAAAGGAAAATTATTTTTCATGATTACATGAACAGTTTTTTTGTTTCATTCATTTTAAAGGCACTCAATTAAAGGAAGTCCAGATAAAATTAAAATGAGCTCATTTTATATTGCTTATCAGCTAAAAATAAGGTACATGTGTTTAGCAATGATTTGACTTATTAGGAATTGGAAAGACTTTCAATAAATAAGTATGAATAGAGAATAGTTCTTTATCCAGGAGAAATGAAAAAGATGATCATTCTTGCCACAGATATTTTGCACCTGTTATTTCTTGCAACAAAAGAAATCATTTCGGCAGTGCTGTTGAGGCGTAGCTTCTTGGTGAACTAGGAGACAGACAGTATTAGCTTATTCTTTACAGTTAGCTTTGATTTTGCTCTGCTTATTTTAACTCAGTTTTTTCTAAGTTGTAGTAAATGGTCTAAAACATTTTTATTTTATTTATTTATTTATTTTATTATGTTATGTTAATCACCATACATTACATCATTAGTTTTTGATGTCGTGTTCCATGATTCATTGTTTGTGCATAACACCCAGTGCTCCATGCAGAACATGCCCTCTTTAATACCCATCACCAGGCTAACCCATCCTCCCACCCCCCTCCCCTCTAGAACCCTCAGTTTGTTTCTCAGAGTCCATAGTCTCTCATGGTTCGTCTCCCCCTCCGATTTCCCCCCTAAAAAAAAAAAAAACAAAACTATCATTTTTCATTGGATTGCCTTTGCAACTTTGTTGAAAATCATCTGACTATGTATCATAGAGCTATATAAATCATCTGAAAAACTATATATATTTCTGCTCTCTTCAGTTTATTCCATTGATCTGTTTGTCTTTGCCCACCAGTATTATTGCTATATACCAATAGTATAGTGTCCTAATTACTATAAATATGTATGTCCAAAAGTCAGGGAGTATAATTTCCCCAGCTTCATTCTTCTATTTTCAGTGTTGTCTTGGATATTCTAGATCCCTGCACTTTCATATGAATCTTAGAATCAGTTTGTCAATTTAAAAAAAATGCCTACTGGGATTTTGATTGGAATTGGGATTGCATTAAGTCTGTTGATCAATTTGGAGAGAAACAGCATCTTAACAATATTAAACATGGTACAATTTACTCTACTTATCCTAGTTTCTTAAGATGAAAGTAGAGAACTTCGTTTATTTAGGGCTTACTTCATTTTTCTCAGTAAGAGTTTGTAGTTTTCAATGTACAGGTCTTACAAATCTTTTGTCAGATTTATCCCTAAGTGTTTAATATATTTTGATGCTATTGAAAATTACATTGTTTTACTTCAGTTTCAAATAGTGCTTTTTTAGTACAGGCAAACCTCATTTTATTGTGCTTTATAGATACTGTATTTTTTACAAATTGAAAGTTTGTGGCAACCCTGGGTCAAGCAAGTCTATTGGCACCATTTTTCCAACAGTATTTGTTTACTTCATGTCTCTGTGTCACATTTTGGTAATTGAAAATTTTTATTGTTACTATATTTGTTATGATGATCTATGATCAGTGATCTTTGATGTTACTATTGTAATTGTTTTGGGGTACCATGAACCACCCCTATTTATGGTGGTAAACGTAATTGATAAATATTGTGTGTGTTCTGACTGCTCCACTGGCCATTCCTCTGTCTGTATGCCTCTCCTCAGGCATACCTATTCCATGAGACACAACAATATTGAAATTAGGCATATTAATAATCCTATAACGGCCTCTTAGTGTTTAAGTGAAAGAGTCACATGTCTCTCACTTTAAATCAAAAATTAGAAATGATTAAGCTTAAGGAGAAAGGCAATCACAAAAGCAGAGATAGGTCAAAAGCTAGGCCTCTTGCAGCAAATGGTTAGCCAAGTTGTGAATGCAAAGGAAAAGTTCTTAAAGGAAATTAAATGTCTACTTCAGTGAACACGTGAATGATAAGAAAGCGAAACAGCTTTATTGATAATATGGAGAAAGTCTGAATGGTCTGGATAGAGGACCAAACCAGCTACAGCAGTCCCTTAAGCCAAAGCTTAATCTGGGGCTAAGTTCTAACCCTTTTCCATTATATGAAGGCTGAGAGAGGTGAGGAAGCTGCAGAAGAAAAATTTTGCTTAGCAGAGGTTGGTCCATGAGGTTTAAGGAAAGGAGTCATCTCCATAATGTAAATGTACAAAGTGGAAGCAGCAGAGCTGATGTAGAAGCTGCAGCAAGTTTTTCAGAAGATCTAGCTAAGATAATTAATGCAGGTGGCTACAATAAACAACAGATTTTCAGTGTAAATATAACAGCCTGATATTGGAAGAAGATGCCATCTAGGACTTTCATAGAGAGGAAAAGTCAGTGCTGGGCTTCAAAGCTTCGTAGGACAGGCTGACTCTCTTGTTAGGGACTAATGCACCTAATGATTTAGTTGAAGTCAGTGTTCACTGACTGTTCCAAAAATCCTAGGACCCTTAAGAATTATGCTAAATCTACTCTGCCTGTGCTCTATGCATTAAACAACAAAGCCTGGATGACAGCACATCTGTTTACAACATGGCTCACTTAATATTTTATTTTATTTTTTTAAGATTTTATTTAGTTATTTGACAGAGAGAGAGACAGTGAGAGAGGGAACACAAGCAGGGGGAGTGGGAGAGGGAGAAGCAGGCTTCCCACAGAGCAGGGAGCCCGATGCGGGGCTCGATCCCAGGACCCTGGGACCATGACCTGAGCCGAAGGCAGATGCTTAATGACTGAGCCACCCAGGCACCCCGCTAACTTAATATTTTAAACCCACTGTTGAGAACTACTGCTCAGAATAAAAAAATTCCTTTCAAAATATTACTGCTTATTGACGGTGTACCTGGTCACCCAAGAGCTCTGATGGAGATAGACAATGAGATTAATGTTGTTTTCATGCGCGCTAACACAATATCCATTCTGCAGCCATTGATCAAGGAGTCATTTCAACTTTCAAGTCTTATTATTTAAAAAATACATTTCTTAAGGCTGTAGCTGCTATAGAGAATGATTTCTCTGATGGATCTGGGAAAAGTAAATTGAAAGCCTTCTGGAAAAAATTCACTATTTCAGAACCATTGTGATTCATGGAAAGAGGTCAAGCTACCAACATGAGCAGCAGTTTGGAAGAAGTTGATTTCAGCCCTCATGGGTGACTTGCAGAGGTTCAAGACTTCAGTGGAGGAAGTAACTGCAGATGTAGTGGAAATATCAAGAGAACTGGAATTAGAAGTGGAGCCTGAAGATGTGACTGAATTGCTGCCATCTCATGATAAAGGGATCCTTATAAGGGATGGGGAGTTGCTTCTTTCTGATGAGCAAAGAAAGTGGTTTCTTGAGATGGAATCTGTTCCTGGTGAAGATGCTGTGAAGATTGTTGAGATGATAACAAAGGATTTAGAATATTACACAAACTTAGTTGATAAAGCAGTGGAAGGGTTTGAGAGGATTGACTCCAATTTTGAAAGAAGTTCTACTGTGGGTAAAATTCTATCACGCAGCATTGCATGCTACAGAGAAATCTTTTTTGAAAGGATGTGACACACTTCATTGTTGCCTTATTTTAAGAAATTGTCACAACTGTCCAAACCTTCAGCAACCTCCATCCTGATCAGTCAGCAGCCATCAATACTGAGGCAAGACCCTCCACCAACAAAAAGTTACAACTTGTTGAAAGCTCAGATGATGGTTAACATTTTTTAGCAATGAAGTATTTTTTAATTAAGGTATGTACATTGTATTTTTAGATATAATGTTGCATAATTAATAGACTATAGTATAGGGTAAATGTAAGTTTTATATGTACTGAGAAACCAAAAAATTCATTTGACATGCTTTATTGCAATATTTGGTATATTATGGTCATATGGAACCAAACCACAGTATCTGTGAGATATGCCTATACATAGATATACAACTGCTTTTGTATATCGATCTTGTATTATGCAACATTGTTAAACCACTTACTGGTCCTACTAACCTTTTTTGTAGATTTATTCAGATTTCTACATAAAGATTATGTTATCTGCAAATGAAAACCATTTTACTTCTTCCTTTCCAATCTAGAGATTCTGTTTGTTTCTTGCTAGCATTTTATCTAGGCTAAAACCTCTGGGACAATGTTGAATAGAAATGGCAGAGTGGATGTTCAGGCTTTCACCATTAAGTATGTTTTAGTTGTAGGTAGTCTATAGATGTCCTATACCATTTGAGGAAGTTCCCTTCTATACCAAGTTTGCGAGAGTTTGTTTTATATTGGATTTTCTCAATGCTTTTTCTACATCAATTGAGATATTTGTAATCATTTTCTTCTTTAGGCTATTTATAGGTGAATTAAACTGATACTTTTTTTTGACTTAAAAATTTTTAAATTATTTTATTTTATTTATTTTTTAAAGATTTTATTTATTGACAGAGAGAGAGACAGCGAGAGAGGGAAAACAAGCAGGGGGAATGGGAGAGGGAGAAGCAGGCTTCCCCCTGAGCCGGGAGCCCAATGTGGGACTCTTATCTAAGGACCCTGGGATTGTGACCTGAGTCAAAGGCAGATGCCCAATGACTGAGCCACCCAGGTGCCCCTTATTTTTATTTTTTAAAGATTTTATTTATTTGAGAGAGAGAGAGGGAGGGAGAGCGTGCACACAAGCAGGGGGGAGGGGCAGAGGGAGAAGGAGAGGCAGGCTTCTCACTGAGCAGAGAGCCGAATATGGGACTTGATCCCAGGACCCTGAGATCATGACTAGAGCTGAAGGCAGATGCTTAACCAGCTGAGTCACCCAGACACCCCTTGACTTTAAGTATAGTTGACACAATGTTACATTAGTTTCAGATGTACAAGATAGTGATTCAACAACTCTGTATATTTTGCTATGCTCATAAGTGTATACATTGATTAATTTTTGGATTTTAGCATAATTGTGCATTCTTGATATAAATCACACTGAAAGATGTATTGTCCTTTTTTTTTTTTTAAGATTTTATTTATTTATTTGACAGAGAGAGAGAGAAAGAGCACGAATGGGGTGAGGGTCAGAGGGAGAAGCAGACTCCACTGAGCAGGGAGCCCGATGCCGGGCTCGATCCTGGGACTCCGGGATCATGACCTGGGCTGGCAGATGTTTAACTGACTGAGCCACCCAGGCGCCCCTGTATTATCCTCTCAATATACTATTTGATTCAACTTACTATTGTTTAGTTTAGAATTTTTACATCTGTGTTCATGAGGGATATTAATCTATAATTTTTTTTCTTTTTGAAAAAAGATTTATTTGAGAGAGAGAGAGTATGTGGGGGGGGGCCAGGGGCCTGGGGGCAGAGAGAGAGAAAGAACCTTAAGCAGATTCCCTGCTGAGCGTGGAGCCTGATGTGGGGCTCGTTCGTTCTAAGGACCCTGAGATCATGACCTGAGCCGAAATCAAGAGTGGGATGCTTAACCATCTGAGCCACCCAGGTGCCCCTTGTTTTATTTTTATTTTTCTTATGCTTGGGGTTTGTTAAGATTTTTTGACCTGTAGTTTATAATTTTCATCCAATTTGTAAATATTTTGGTCATTATTTTTTCAAAAATTTTTTTCTCTCTTTGTAGCTGTCTCCTGTCTGACACTCTGCCCTGTGAACTTTTAATACTTTAGCCTTCCTAGACTCCCAACTCTGTGTCTTCAACTTGGGCAGAATGTTAGGTTGCACCTGGGTTTCCCCTCCCTGTGTTGTGTCTTGGAAATTTTCTCTAGGCAGTAGGCTGGGGCAATCATAGGGCTCACTTTGTTCTTTGTCAGGGATCACTGTTGTTCATTTCCTGGTCTCCAGTGTCTTCAAAAACGTTTCATATATTTTGTCCCATTTTTTAGTTGTTATAAGTAGAAGGGTAAATTTGGCCCTAGTTTCTTCATCTTGGCCTGAAGTGAAAGTCTTCATTGTTATGATTTTTATTTGTTTTCGAGTCAGGATTCAAATGTGGTTCATTTATTGCAAATTTTGATATGAAATTTTAATCTCTTTTTCTATAGGTTTCCCACTTCTATTTTTAATTTGCAGTTGATTTGTTAAAGAGTAAGATGATTTTTTCCTGTGAATTTCCCACACTCTGAATTTTGCTGATTACATCCCTGTGATGTTTAATATTTTCTCTGTCCATTTTATTGCCTGTTAACTGGTAGTTGTATCTAGAGGTATTAGAGTCAGGATTGATTATTTTGGCCACACTGCTTCCATGAATTGGTAGTATATACTTTCAGCAGGGAGTACATATTATCTGTTTGTATCTCTCTCTCTCTTTTTTTTTTGTATGGTAACAACCATTGATTTTAATCTGAGATCTATTAAATTTCTTGAGGTTGAAAATTGATGATATCTATTTCTTTCAAGCTTTCTTTAATATTTTGCTAGGTTATTTCTGTAAGAGAACTTTTCCCTTATCTACTATTGGCTATGTGGTGTAGTTGGAGTAGGATCATCTGGATAAATGTTTGGTTCTTTTTCTTACTGATTTTTATTTTTATTTTATTATTTTTTTATTATGTTATGTTAATCACCATACATTACATCATCAGTTTTTGATGTAGTGTTCCATGATTCATTGTTTGTGTATAACACCCAGTGCTCCATGCAGAACATGCCCTCTTTAATACCCATCACCAGGCTAACCCATCCTCCCACCCCCCTCCCCTCTAGAACCCTCAGTTTGTTTTTCAGAGTCCATCATCTCTCATGGTTCATCTCCCCCTCCGATTTCCCCCCTTCATTCTTCCCCTCCTGCTATTTTCTTTTTTCTTTTTTTTTTTTTAACATGTATTGTATTATTTGTTTCAGAGGTACAGATCTGTGATTCAATAGTCTTGCACAATTCATAGCACTCACCATAGCACATACCCTCCCCAATGTCTATCACCCAGCTGCCCCATCTCTCCCACCCCCCCACACTCCAGCAACCCTCAGTTTGTTTCCTGAGATTAAGAATTCCTCATATCAGTGAGGTCATCTCATACATGTCTTTCTCTGATTGACTTATTTTGCTCAGCATAACACTCTCCAGTTCCATCCACGTCGTTGCAAATGGCAAGATTTCACTCCTTTTGATGGCTGCATAATATTCCATTGTATATATATACCACTTCTTTATCCATTCATCTGTTGATGGACATCTTGGCTCTTTCCATAGTTTGGCTATTGTGGACATTGCTGCTATAAACATCAGGGTGCACGTACCCCTTCGAATCACTACATTTGTATCCTTGGGGTAAATACCCAGTAGTGCAATTGCTGGATCATATGGTAGCTCTATTTTCAACTTTTTGAGGAACCTCCATACTGTTTTCCAGAGTGGCTGCACCAGCTTGCATTCCCACCAACAATGTAGGAGGGTTCCCCTTTCTCCACATCCCCGCCAACATCTGTCATTTCCTGACTTGTTAATTTTAGCCATTCTGATTGGTGTGAGGTGGTATCTCATTGAGGTTTTGATTTGGATTTCCCTGATGCCGAGCGATGTTGAGCACTTTTTCATGTGTCAGTTGGCCATTTGCATGTCTTCTTTGGAAAAATGTCTGTTCATGTCTTCTGCTCATTTCTTGATTGGATCATTTGTTCTTTGGGTGTTGAGTTTAAGAAGTTCTTTATAGATTTTGGATACTAGCCCTTTATCTGATATGTCATTTGCAAATATCTTCTCCCATTCCGTTGGTTGTTTTTTGGTTTTGTGGACTGTTTCTTTTGCTGTGCAAAAGCTTTTTATCTTGATGAGGTCCCAACAGTTCATTTTTGCCCTTGCTTCCCTTGCCTTTGGCGATGTTTCTAGGAGGCATTTGCTGCAGCTGAGGTCGAAGAGGTTGCTGCCTGTGTTCTCCTTTAGGATTTTGATGGATTCCTGTCTCACATTTAGGTCTTTCAACCATTTGGAGTCTATTTTTGTGTGTGGTATAAGGAAATGGTCCAGTTTCATTCTTCTGCATGTGGCTATCCAATTTTCCCAACACCATTTGTTGAAGAGACTGTCTTTTTTCCATTGGACATTCTTTCCTGCTTTGTCGAAGATTAGTTGACCATAGAGTTGAGGGTCCATTTCTGGGCTCTCTATTCTGTTCCATTGATCAATGTGTCTCTTTTTGTGCCAGTACCATACTGTCTTGATGATGACAGCTTTGTTATAGAGCTGGAAGTCCAGAATTGTGATGCCGCCAGCTTTGCTTTCTTTTTCAACATTCCTCTGGCTATGCGGGGTCTTTTCTGGTTCCATAAAATTTTAGGATTATTTGTTCCATTTCTCTGAAAAAAGTGGATGGTATTTTGATAGGGATTGCATTGAATGTGTAGATTGCTCTAGGTAGCATTGACATCATCACAATATTTGTTCTTCCAATCCATGAGCATGGAACATTTTTCCATTTCTTTGTGTCTTCCTCAATTTCTTTCATGAGTATTTTATAGTTTTCTGAGTACAGATTCTTTGCCTCTTTGGTTAGATTTATTCCTAGGTATCTTATGGTTTTGGGTGCAATTGTAAATGGGATTGACTCCTTAATTTCTCTTTCTTCTGTCTTGTTGTTGGTGTATAGGAATGCCACTGATTTCTGTGCATTGATTTTATATCCTGCCACTTTACTGAATTCCTGTATGAGTTGTGGTCTGAAAATATGCAGGGAATGATCCCAGTCTTTTGGTACTGGTTGAGACATGATTTGTGACCTAGGATGTGATTTATTCTGGAGAATGTTCCATGGGCACTAGAGGTGAATGTGTATTCTGTTGCTTTGGGATGGAATGTTCTGAATATATCTGTGAAGTCCATTTGGTCCAGTGTGTCATTTAAAGTCTTTATTTCCTTGTTGATCTTTTGCTTAGATGATCTGTCCATTTCAGTGAGGGGGGTGTTAAAGTCCCCCCCCCCCCATTATTGTATTGTTGTCGATGTGTTTCTTTGCTTTTGTTATTAATTGGCTTATATAATTGGCTGCTCCCGTGTTAGGGGCATAGATATTTACAATTGTTAGATCTTCTTGTTGGATAGACCCTTTAAGAAGGATATAGTGTCCTTCCTCATCTCTTATTACAGTCTTTGGTTTAAAATCTAATTTGTCTGATATAAGGATTGCCACCCCAGCTTTCTTTTGGTGTCCATTAGCATGGGAAATGGTTTTCCACCCCCTCACTTTCAATCTGGGGGTGTCTTTGGGTCTAAAATGAGTCTCTTGCAGACAGCATATTGATGGGTCTTGTTTTTTAATCCGGTCTGATAGCCTGTGTCTTTTGATTGGGGCATTTAGCCCATTTACATTCAGGGTAACTAATGAAAGATATGAATTTAGTGCCATTGTATTGCCTGTAAGGTGACTGTTACCGTATATTGTCTGTGTTCCTTTCTGGTCTATGTTGCTTTTAGGCTCTCTCTTTGCTTAGAGGACCCCTTTTAATATTTCTTGTAGGGCTGGTTTAGTGTTTGCAAATTCCTTTATTTTTTTTGTCCTGGAAGCTTTTTATCTCTCCTTCTATTTTCAATGACAGCCTAGCTGGATATAATATTCTTGGCTGCATATTTTTCTCATTTAGTGCTCTGAATATATCCTGCCAGTCCTTTCTGGCCTGCCAGGTCTCTGTGGATAGGTCTTTTGCCAATCTAATGTTTCCACCATTGTAGGTTACAGATCTCTTGTCCCGAGCTGCTTTCAGGATTTTCTCTTTGTGTCTGAGACTCATAAGTTTTACTATTAGATGTCGGGGTGTTGACCTATTTTTATTGATTTTGAGAGGGGTTCTCTGTACCTCCTGGATTTTGATGCCTGTTTCCTTCCCCAGATTAGGGAAGTTCTCTGTTATAATTTGCTCCAATATACCTTCTATCCCTCTCTCTCTTTCTTCTTCTTCTGGGATCCCAATTATTCTAATGTTGTTTCGTCTTATGGTATCGCTTATCTCTCAAATTCTGCCCTCGTGATCCAGTAGTTGTTTATCTCTCTTTTTCTCAGCTTCTTTATTTTCCATCATTTGGTCTTCTATATCGCTAATTCTCTCTTCTGCCTCATTTATCCTAGCAGTTAGCACCCCCATATTTGATTGCACCTCATTAATAGCCTTTTTGATTTCTACTTGGTTAGATTTTAGTTCTTTTATTTCTCCAGAAAGGGTTTCTCTAATAACTTCCATGCTTTATTCAAGCCAGCTAGTATCTTTAAAATCACCATTCTGAACTCTAGTTCCAACATTGTACTAATGTCCGTATTGAGTAGGTCCCTGGCAGTCGGTACTGCCTCTTGTTCTTTTTGTTGAGGTGATTTTTTCCATCTTGTCCTTTTGTCCAGAGGAGAATAAATGAATGAGAGAACAAAATGCTAACAGGGTAACAACGTCCCCAGAAAATATATACACTAAACAAATCAGAAAAGACCTGAAACCAGGGGAATAGAAAGGGAAAGAAAGAAAAAAGAAAAAGAAAGAAAAAAGAAAAAAAAAAGATAAAAACAATCAAAAACAAAACGAAACAAAAAAACAGAATATGATCAAATACGATCAGGCTGGTGCATAGATCAGTGCCGTACGCTAGCTTTTGGGCGTATTTTGGTCTGTTAGAAGAAAGTGCCTCCCAAAATTTTAAAGAAAGAAAAACTTATATATGTACAAAAATAAGGGTTAATATGATGAAGGGATGGAATATGACTGTAAAGATGAAAAGTATAAAAGATTTTATAAAAGGAATTGATAAGATAAAAAGTTGGTTGAAAAAAGAAAGAAGAGGATTTAAAAAAAAAAAGGGAGAGAATGTGATCAGGCAGGAGAGTATAACAAAGCCATACACTAGAGATTTAGGGTATATTTTGATCTGTTAGAAGAAACTATATCTCAAAATTTTAAAGAGAGAACAACATATATATATATATATATACCAAAAATAAGGGTAACTACAGTGAAAGGATAAAATATAACTCTAAAAATGAAAAATAAAAAATATTTTTTTTAAAAGGGATTGATAAGATGTTGGTTGAAAGAGGGAAAAAGAAAAATTAAAAAAAAAAAGAGAAAATACAGTTAAAAAAAATTAACTTTGAAAGACTACAGAATCATGGTAAAAAAGCCATGAATTCTATGTGCAGTATTCCCCTAGCGCTGGAGTTCTGCCGTTCTCATTGATTGGTACACTTGGTCTTGGCTGGCTGTTCTGGCTGATCTTCTGGGGTAGGGGCCTGTTGCCGTGGTTCCCAAATGTCTTTGCTGGAGGCGGAATTGCCCCACCCTTGCCGTCCCGGCTAAGTAATCTGCTCGGGTTTGCTCTCGGGAGCTTTTGTTCCCTGCAAGCTTTCTGTACAGCTTCAGAGGAGGAGAGTGAAAATGGCGGCCTCCCGATCTCCGCCCCGGAGGAGCCGGGAACTCGGGGCCCCACTCCTCAGTGAGCCCCCAGAGAAAAGCAGTCAGTCACTCCTGTCTCCCCAGTCTCTGGCCGCACTCCGTGCTCACCCGGCCTGTGACTGAGCATTTCTATCTCTGGCACCCGACCCCGTGTGGAGTCTCCAAACCCCGCAGATTCCTGCGCTGTGCTCCTGCGCTGCTCCTCCCGGGGGAGGAAGGGGAGTCTCCCCAGATCTGCCGCTTGTTGGGTCCCTGCTGGAAGAGCATTGGCCTGACTGTGCTGCGGATCACGGTTTATGGCAACCCCGAGCTGAGAGCCCGCTCCTTGGCTCTGTCTCTGCAGCCGGCTTCCCCGCTCCAATACCTGGGAGCTCTGCTGCACTCAGGCACCCCCGGTCTTTCTGTGACCCCGAGGGTCCTGAGACCACACTGTCCCATGAGGGTTCCACCCCCTGCTTAGCCACTGGAGCGATGTCCCACAGCGGAGCAGACTTCTAAAAGTTCCGATTTTGTGCTCCGCGGCTCTATCACTTGCCATAGCGGCCGCCAGAGGCCCCCTCCCCCGCTGTCTATCCTCCCGAATACCACCTCAGATTCACTTCTCCGCACGTCCTACCTTCCAGAAAGTGGTCGCTGTTCTGTTCAGAGAGTTGCTGCTATTGTTTTCTTCCATCTCCTGTTGAGTTCGTAGGTCTTCCGAATCGTTTGATCTCTATCCAAGCTGAATTCCTGGGACCAGATGAAATCCAGGTCTCCTACTCCTCCGTCATCTTGCTCTGCTCTGTCTTAGTGATTTTTAAAATATTGAGTTGATTCTCTAGAAGCCTCCATTAGTGAGCATTTGGCCTTTTCTGTTTTTAGATCAATATGAACACATGCCTTTAGATATTTTTGATGTGTTTCACTTTTTTGATACTCAAATATTTTCATCTCTGGCCAGTAATCTCTTTAAGTTCGCTTTTATTTTCATACTACTCTGCTAGTCAGTGATAGTTTCCTTGCTTTCTGTGTGACAGGTGTTTGAGGTTTATCTTGTACATTTCCTGCCTCAAACCTAGAATGAAGCAGTAGAAGGAAGGAAATTAAATGATTTAAGAATGTTATTGTGAGGGAGAGATTTAAGCAATTGGGAATTACCATGGAAATCAGCTTATATATTCTAATTTATACATGGGCTTTCAGCATGACTGGTAACATAAAAAATACTTGCCATCAACTAAACTTCCTATTTCAAACATTAAGTGTTTTTCTTTGTGGTTATGTAAGGTGATTTTTTTTTTTTTTAATTTTCTTTGTAGGCTTTGCCAATCAGTCAGAAGATGATCAGGTGAATGTAATGGGTTTTCACTTCTTAGGAGGTTCCCGAGTTACTCTTCTTGCTTCCAAAACCTCTCGTAAGTAAACTATGTTATTACTGCTTTTGAAATTGTCCATTGAGAACACTACATCACAGATCATCATCACATCACAAATTTCTGCAAAGGATATGTTCAGTTCGTTATTGAAAAAAAGAGCCATGGTATTAAGTATTTAGGACATAAAAGTAATGAAGATAGGATCCTGTTTTATTAGAGATATGTAACTTTGGTTTTGGGGATTAGGAGAGTTTGAGAGAGAAATTTAAAGAATTGAAAATATTGTTGAGATAGGTATATGGTGAACTAGGTTTTTGGAACTATTAGAAACTGGAATTAATTTGTGTGTGTATGTATATTCATACATCCTCCTTTTGGATATTGGCAAAGATGAAGGTGAAAGTGTGAATAGCTTCTGCTGACACTAATCTCAGTAGAATGAAAAGAGTAATTATGTAGTCAAGTTTGAATTTCAGATGTAAATATTCTTCGTTGATTTGGTTGCTTCGAGAATAATAGTTGAAACTACTCAAGGTAAAACTGACTTTTGATGTATATGGGATACTGAAGCTGCTAAACTCATTGAGTTATATACACCTTCATGGAAATAAAGTAAATATTAAGAAAATAGTGTTTAACAAATTTTAGGAACACTAAGGGTATTAGTGTGAATAAATGCATATATTGATATTTATATGTTAAAAAAGTTTGGCTGAGTACACTCCAATTTTAAAATCCCTGCAGTTTGTGAAATGGGCTTCCACTTTCTACTTTATGCATTTGCAGTTTTAGTTGGTTATTTCTTGCATTATCAGAAGATATAGTAAAATAGGGACATATCCCTTTTGAAAAATGAAGGTGTTAGCAGGAGGAATATAAACACATCCCTATTTTAGAAACTAACAATGTTACAGTTTTGGAATATATAGATTGGGGGCTGGTGAAATAGATTTGGATACAACTAACAATCTAGAATAAGGCATAGAAATCAAAGATAATTCTTAAAAGAATGAGAGGATTCTGTACTTTTCATGGTCTTTTTGATTGGTTATGATTGCAGTGCTTTTTCATTGGCACCATTTTGTTTTGATTAGATTTAATCTTCAGTTGGATGATGGAATTATTTTAGTACATTTCTCTTTGTTAAACTGTTCTCTTTAAACTAAAAAAAAATATTGCCAACATTTCCTTGGGAAATTGTACACATCTGTTCAACTTCACTTAATAATGCTGTAATGATGAATCTGAAATTGAGATTATTAAAAAAAGGCAAAAAGTTATTCTTGATGCAAGTGGGAATACTTATGTCCTAAATTGTTCTTTTTTAGATAAGGTAACTCTTAGAGCATTGCTGTTGCCCATGATTACCTTATCATTTCTAAATTTCACCAAATATCCAGATATATAACTGATTTTCTCACATTCATCTGAATATATGGCAATGCCTTCATAGCCATAGAATGGGCAGACAGACTAAATAATGTAATAAGACAGGACCTTTTAAATAAGGAACCAAATGAGCTATGTAACCTGAAACCTGAGTAGTAGCTATTACAATTCCTTGAAGGTTTTTTGGCTTCAGTGACACACAGAATTCTACCTAGGGAATGCCCTTTGGTGATAAAGGGAGGTAGGTATGAAGAGAGTAGTTTTCTGGGGTTGAGGCAGATGTTGGTGCTCTCTCTTGCTGTATCAGAGTGTTCCTCCCCAAGAAAGGAATGAAGTAATTTCTACCCAGTCTGTGTTTGGCATCTTTCTTTTTTATGAAAGGCACATAGTTTTTGGTTTAGAAATCTGAATTGACAGAAAAAAATCCTACATATGGAAAGAACCCAGTATTTTTTCCCTAGTAAACTGTCAAGTGCTTTGTAAGTTGCCTTTGGATATTGGGTAGTATTTTCTGTGGGCTCCACATATTCATCTCTTTTTAAAACCTGCCTGATAATTAACCAAGACTTGAAGTGTGCTGATGGTAATTTTAGTTCAGTTTCCTGATTAGTTATAGATCAGCCAAAGCAGACAAGAGAAAAGCAAATGAAGTTCATTGGCTAAGATATCAAATCACATTCTCTGGGGGAACTGAATAGGTTTTTATTTTCAGAAAATAGAGTGGTGCTTCAATGTAATCAGAGTTTATTATGTGAATTCTGGAAAAACAAAGTGTTGAAGATAAAAATACTTAGGAGAAACACTCTTCACTAGAGAAATTTCTGAAAATGATTTCCAGAGTTCTAAACTGAAAGTAGTAAGCCAGGTGATGGCTATGTTTGTTACCTTGATTGTAGTGATAATTTTACGAGTGTATGCATATGTCCAAATTCATCAAATTGTATACATTAAATATATGCAGTTTTTTGTATGTCAGTTATACCTCTGTAAAATTGTTAAAAATAATAAGACAGGTCAAATTTTATGAGATCAAGTATTTTTATAATTAGAATTATAAATATTTGTACTTGAAAGTTGATTATTTTTACTGATTCAGTACAGTGGGATTTCAGAAGGAATATGCCATTACCTAAATGTGTATATATGCCTGCCATGCCACTTTCTTAAGCTCCATTTCCAGTGACTTATTCCCTCACACAACAAACACTGCCACCTCCCTCTCCTTCCTCTCTCTGTTTTTCTTGGTGTTTCTTATCTGTTTCTATTTTTTGCTTGCTTTCTTTCTTTTCTTTCTTTCTTTTCTTTCTTTCTTGCCTTTCTTTCTTTCTTTCTTTCTTTCTTTCTTTCTTTCTTTCTTTCTT
>NC_058414.1:62546413-62557543 GCF_002201575.2 Neomonachus schauinslandi
CTTTCTTTCTTTCTTTCTTTCTTTCTTTCTTTCTTTCTTTCTTTCTTTCTTTCTTTCTTTTCTTTCTTTCTTTCTTTCTTTCTTTCTTTCTTTCTTTCTTTCTTTCTTTCTTTCTTTCTTTCTTTCTTTCTTTCTTTCTTTTCTTTCTTTCTTCTTCCCTTCCTTCTTATGTTCAATTAGCCAATATATAACACATCATTAGTTTTTGATGTACTGTTCAACGATTCATTAGTTGTTTCATTTTTTAAATTAATTTATTTATTTGAGAGAGAGAGAGAGTGCACATGAGCTGGGGGAGGGGCAGAGGGAGAGGGAGAGAATCTCAAGCAGACTCCCTGCTGAGCATGGAGCCTGATGTGGGACTTGTTCTCAGGACCTTGGGATCATGACTTGAGCCGGAATCAAGAGTTGGATGGATGCTCAACCAGCTGAGCCACCCATGTTCCCCTCTGTTTCTATTTTGATCTTTATCTCTACTATATCTGTTTGTACCTTGCCTTATTTCCGCTTGTTTCTTTAAGGATTAAAAATAGTTTACACGTTTCCAAAATATGAAAGGTGAAAATAAATAGTTGAAGGAAACAGAGAGAGAAAATAAGAGCAGGAAATTAATAAAGATATGAATAAGATTAACACTCAGAAACGTATACTGTTCAGTCGATAGGGTGCAGACTCAAAGTAATAAGAAAACATTTGAGTTCCAATTTTCAGAATGTTCAAAGGATAAAATCAAATAAGTTGCTTAGGAGATGCATAGCCTTTTTTGATTCTGAGTCCAGAATGAAATTTCTGAATTCACAAGGACGACTTCTTCGGTAATGTCTCTATAGCTTATTTTTATAATTATAATGTAATGTAATTACAACTTATGAGTAACAAATTTCATAGAGCTTTAAAAATAATGATGAACTCAATTTACTGAATATAATACTGTCTCAGCCCACATCAGTGCAGTCTGAGCAGCATCTTAATCCAGGGATAAATTTAGAGTATCTCCTGTTGCAAGTTTTTAGTATCTAGTATTTTCACTAAGAATTGGACAACCAAAGGGCTCCTGGGTGGCTCATTCAGTTAGGTGTCTGCCTTCGGCTCAGGTCATGATCTCAGGGCCCTGGGATCCAGCCCCAAGTTGGGCTCCCTGCTCAGCTGAGAGCCTGCTTCCCCCCTCCCTCTGCCTTTCCCCTCAAATAAATAAATAAAGTCTTTTTTTTTTAGTCTTAAAAAAAAATAAAAGCACTTAGTAATTCAGAAGTGAGATGTAGCTGGAAGGAGTTGTGGGTTTTGTTTTATTTGTTTAAAAAATTTTTTTAAAAGATTTTATTTATTTATTTATTTATTTATTTAATTAACAGAGAGAGAGCACAAGCAGGGGGAGTGGCAGACAGAGCAGGCAGAGCAGAGGGAGAAGCAGGCTCCCTGCTATGAGCCTGATGTGGGACTTGATCTCAGGACCCTGGGATCCTGACCTGAGCTGAAGGCAGACGCTTAACCGACTGAGCCACACAGGCACCCTTGTTTTGTTTTAAAATGATCACTATTAGAACATGCTTCAGTAATAATTGAAAAGATTGAGTTCAGTGGGAGAGGCTCATGATCAGGAAAAAGAAGGGGACTCACAAAGCAATGAAGTCCTTGAGAAGGAGAAAGGATGTGGGTTGCAGAGGTTGGGGACAGGGGAGATTGAAGGATAGGCCTTTGTAACTTTACTGTGACAGGAGAGATTGGAGGTAGGTCCAGCGAGATTTTGTAGATTTGTTGTTGGGATGATAAAGGAGCTCTGGTGGTGTCTAAATTGGAAAAAAAGTTATGATATTGGTGTCTTGGAGAATAAGAAAGCAAGCTTATGAAAGGATAAGGCAATTTTGAGTACCCATTGAAGTTTCAAATCCTGAATTTTGAAGTGAAACCAAGTCATCCCAAGACAATTTTCTCTGGCAGTGATTTGTTTACTAGCATCTGAGCAACTAAAGTCAGTAATGGGACTTTGAAATAGCTAATTGCAAGTAAAATATTTTTTGTGAGACTGATTATAATAATGGACTACCAAATCTAAGCTGTTAAGAAGAGAAATAATGATTAGAGAAAATTGATACATGGTGAAAAATTAATGGGGTCAATGGGTCACGAGTCTTAATAAGGTTGAAGAAGTGTCATAGTGGGAGTTGTAGAACAACAGTTGAACTAGAAGAACAAAAGGTGGTGGTCAAAGAATGAATGAGATGTTGATGTCAGGGTTCAGAGATTCTGATAAAGACAAGGTAATCAGACAAGGTGTGACCTTGGGGAGTGGATTGTGAAGATGCGAGAAGACCAATGGAGACAGGGCTTTCAAGGAAATGAGGTGTCATAGCTGTGGATATTAAAAGAGCCTGTTTGATGTTACTATAATAAATGAGAAAAAGAAGCACATTCAGATACATTATTGTGAAACTTTAGAGCACTAAGGATCCAGAGCATATCCTCTACGATTAGAAAGGAAGAAAAGCTACACAAGAAAGCATTTTAACTTATCAGCAAAATCCTTAGATATTAGAGGACAATGGAAAATTTTCCCCAAGTTCTGAAGGAAATGATTTTCAAATTAGATTTTTGTGCCTTGCTAAACTGGTAGCTAGCAATGAATGCTGAGTAAGCATGTACTCTCTGTCACAAGTAGGGCTAAGCAATTGCAAATAGCAAATTTATGTAGCCTCAGGTAGGCCTTTGGAAAATGGGAAAGATAGCTAATACAATGAACTTTTCAATATCCTGAAAGATTTTAACATACTGGAAAGAGCGATTGGATTGATTAAGGTCAAGCGTAAAAGTCATTTGCTTGTCTGTTTTGATTATTTTGCTTTCAGATATAATGAAAAAATTATAGTTATGTATGTGAATAAGGCTTGGGCCTTGAAAAAGGCTTTCTTTTTGCACCTGCCCAAAAGAAAGCATATATGATCTTGAACTGTGTTAACTAAAATATATTTAGAACAAGGAAAGTAAGGGTCTTGCTCTGTTTCTTCTGAGTAGGCTATACCTTTGTTCATTTTTCATTCAGCAGATATAGTAGATATAAAGACAGTCATGGCTCCTGTGGAGTTCCTGGACTAATGAGAGAGACAAGCAGAGAACTGATAATAGAATGCTTGGTAAGGTTACAGAAATACACTTTAGGTGCAATTGGAACCCAAAGGAATAAGGTTCCGTGAGATTTTATTTGTATCTTGAGGAATGAATGGGAGATTATTAGGTGGAAGGCATTTCAGAAAGAGGAGAAGGTTATTAAAGCATGGGGTTTTAGAGATCAGTAAATTTTCTTCTGTGCCTGGAAGTTCATGTAGTAGGGGCTCTGAGAGTTCTTTTTTTTTTTTTTTTAATTTTTACTTATTATTATTTTTTTTTAAGTAGTCTCCATGCCCAGTGTGGAGCCCAACACAGGGCTTGAATTCACAACCCTGAAATCAAGACCTGTGCTGAGATCAAGAGTCAGATGCTTAAGTGACTGAGCCACCCAGGTGCCCCTGTCAATAAATGAAGCCAAAAATTTAGAGACAAATGTACTGATCAAATCTAATGTATAAAGTGATTCATGAATATAATATGACTGTTAATATTTATCTTAGAATTTCTTAGTGATATTACCAAGGGAATATTATATAAATCCAGATTGGAAAAAGCTTCTTGAAAAGTAAACTTAAAGAAATCATCCATAGTTTCTACTAATATTGAAGAAGTTGTATATCTGGAATATTATACCAATATTTACTGAAATTATTTATATTACTTCCTCCAACTTTTTGGTTTAGAAAGCATTCATCTGCTTATCTATCTCACATTTTAAAATTTCCAAATAGCATAAATTATTTTTATGCATTTATAATATGAATACAAACATTATTTATATTGATGAACTTCAGATGTTCTGACATGAATAGAGACTGACATGATACATTTTTGTGCTCTGTTTAGTTAAATATATTATTTTCTCCATTTGTAGTAGAGTGGAATGGCAATTGACTGGGCTCCAATTATCCAAATTTATTTCATTTGGAGGCTGAAATGGTTATTTCCACCGAGCTGCTATTACAAGATGCAAAGGAAAAGAGATAAAAAAAAAAATTGAATGTTCATTTTGGCAGCTATTTTAATTATGAATATTGTAAGGGTGTATTTTAAAATACAACTTTCTTCTTTCATGTTGTATTATAAATAGAGATTTTTATTTCTCCTTTCCATGAAATGTATACTCTGGAAAGTCTCCAGGGCAATATTAACCATCTTGGAGTACTAATACTGAGAAAATGGTTAATAATAAAAATAATGCCTTATAAATTTTTGACTCACATCTAATTTGCTTGGTCTAAATTTAAAATACAAAGGTAAATTGCATTTGTATAGGTCTCTTCCATATAGTATTATATTTGATCTTTATACTAACCTTGTGAATTTTCCCATTTGTGTACATAAAAAAATAGAAGATTTTATCATTTATTTGTACTGAAGTTACAGATTAAAAATTTACTAGATTTTAAGTTTTGATCAGAGGCTAAGACTAGAGAAACAGAGGATTTTCTTCCTAACATGATGCCTTTAATTACTACACATACCAGCACCATCTGTGACCTGGACTGTGATTATAATGTCCTAACTGTCAGTCTGTTCTGGCCCCTTTCTGATTCATTTTCTACTTGGCAGCTCTAATAATAAAAACAAAGAAACATATAATCACAAATTATATCATGCCACTCTCCAGCTTGAAATCCTTTGTGTTTATAGTAATATCCAAACTCTTTACCAATCTTTATAGTCCTCCCTGTGTGTTCTGGCCCCGGCCTAACATTCAGCCTCATCTAAGAACACTCATTTCCTCACTCTGGCCTTCTTTCAGTTTCTGGTACCTGTCTGACATTTTCAGCCTTGAGGTCTGTGAGCTTTCCAGTCTCTCTACCTGAACTGTTCTTCTCATCATTAAAGTCCAAACCTTATGACAAAATAATGAGGAATATGTGATCTAGATGCAAATTGATAGTTGAAATCCCAGCTCTCCTTACAATTTGTCCGAATGGCTTTGGAAAAATTAACAATGCCTGTATTTTCATCTACAAAATGGGGATAAAACTGTACAATTATATTATGTAAGAATAAATGAGATAATCCCTAAAAAGCCTGTAACAATTTCCTGGTACACTCTATGTGCCAGGTAAATTTTAGCTGCTAGTATTATTTTCGTCCCTATTACTATTAGTACTACTACCGATGTCAGTTTCTGTGTGGCTTTCTGTGACCCATAGTATCTCAAGAAAGAGTACCCATTTGCCTTTATTATAGCACCCTTTTCACCTGCATTCTAGTTCTTTTATAACTTGTAACTATTTAATTGTTGTTTACTTATTTATGTTCTGCCCTCACCACTCGGATGAACACTGGGACCAGAAGGTGTTGTTCCCCGTTGTCTCCCAGCTCTTACACTTCATAGTTTTTGAATGGATGAATAGATGGAGTGTTACCTTGAATGTCCTTAGACTGTCAACCAAAGATATTCTTGCCTTGTGGCCCTTCCATAAAGGGAGCTACATTTCATTTCCCACATTTGTCCCTTTGCTTTGAACCTACTGTACATGACTTTTCTCTGTTACTTTATAGAGCAGAAGTCTTTGTTTGCCCACTATGGGGAATGAGATGGGTCTCTCAGAGAGTTCATAGGCCTCTGTTCAGATCATTTAAATCCTGATGAAAGGAGAAGGGAAATGTTTAGACTTGCCCATGTTTCATTTTGTCAGATTAGGGATTTTGTTGTCTGCCAGGGTGGGGAAAGGAGTTCCAGTTGTAGGCAGCAGAGACAAGACACTTCACCTCTCTGGGGAAGAGTTCTAGGTACTGCTTCCTTTCTTGGCACAACATCCTCAATATAACACCTATGCCCACTGTAAGCTGTGGTTGTGGACTAAGCCCAGCACTTTCAAGGAGGCATTAGGGTGGGTGCTAATTGGATTTGTCCCACACAATCAACAGTCAGCGCCTGGATAGCCGAATTTGGGATTACTGTTGGTGTTCTCCTAAGAATCCTGTCCATGTTTTCCCCAGTGATACATTCTGATAAATTTTCACACTAACTTTGGTGGACAGACTTGCCTGGGTCATACCTGAATATGCTTTGTTCCCAGATTTTCTTGCCAGTATCTACGTGGGCAATTTAACAGAAACAGTATGATAATCTTGTTACAGTGCAGCATAAAAACTGCTCACTCAGCTTCAGCCATACTAGCTTCCTCAGTGTCCCTGAAAGCACATTACTGCCTCAGGGCCTTGATACTCAGTTCCCTGGCTTGCAATGCTCTTCCCATAGATATCCATGGTTTGCTCCTTCGCTTCATTCAAGGAATCTTGAGGTGTATATTTTTTTACATGTTGGGCACACATTTTTTTACATCTATAATTCTTTTAGATGTGTCACAATAATACCAGTTGTTTTTGTACATCTCTTTTCAGATATGTAAATTGTGACACATTTATATTGGAAAATTATAATTGAATGGAATAACTTTCTTTCTGTAGTTTTATTTCATTTTATATACAAGAAATTTTATTCTTTAGGTGTATTTAGACTACATCCCACGTTTTTCTACCTGCTTATGGAAACCTATTCAAAATCCTTCTAGAGCCAGAATAAATGAGATTTCCTTTGAAATATTAGCACTGTAATGTTTATGTAAAAAATTTATGGCTTTATCTAAAATGGCAAATTCTATGCCAAGGAAAATACATTTTCTTAAAGCCACTTTTTTTTTTCCATATCTGCTCTTTGGAAGTTATTGGATTAATTAGGTTCTATGTGGCTCAAATGGGGTTTATGATGGAATCCCTGCCCTGAAGCCCTGAGGCAGGAATGTGTTTTCAGGGATACTAAGGAAGCTAGTATGGCTGAAGCTGAGTGAGCAGTTGTTTTTTTTTTTTTTTTTTTTTAAGATTTTATTTATTTATTTGAGAGAGAGAGAATGAGAGAGAGCCAGTACATGAGAGGGGGGAGGGTCAGAGGGAGAAGCAGACTCCCCGCCGAGCAGGGAGCCCGATGCGGGACTCGATCCAGGGACTCCAGGATCATGACCTGAGTGAGCAGTTTTTATGCTGCGCTGTAACAAGATTATCATACCAGTTTCTGTTAAATTGCCCATGTAGATACTGGCAAGAAAATCTGGAAACATGGCATATTCAGGTATGACCAGGCAAGTCTGTCCACCAAAGTTAGTGTGAAAATTTATCAGAATTTATCACTGGGGATACACACTCTTGAGGAAATAATGGTGACAATGATGATAGTAGGTAACATTTATTGAGTACTCACTATGTGGCAGGCAGCATTTTAAGAATTTTATTAAAATGAGCATTATTAAGGCACTGTGTCTTTCACTTTCAGAATCTCAGGATCTGGGAGTGGTAAAGGAACTTGCTCAGTATTAGGAACCTGGGAGGGAGCTCTTCTCTAATATTATTGACAGGTATTCCTACAGGATCTCCATGGAGATTTGCAAGAAAGGCAGAGCTCTGAGCTCCTGATGGAGGAGCTCATATAGCCCATAGGAGCTGAAGCTGAAAGATGAGGACCATGAGCAACTGTGGGAGGTGTAGGAACCACTGGAGCAGGACCTAGAGGTGTTGCTGATGTCCAGACTTTCTGAGGAAGTTCACAAGATGATATGAGAAGCTCTCATGAAATAGTTGGCATCAGAAAAGCTGCTGAAGGAAGTGGTGGGTAGAATTGACAGGCTGCAGGTGGAGGTGACAGTCTTGAAGATAGCAGTCATCACATCCACATCCAGCCTCTCCCAACCATGAGCCCCACTTGCAGCTGCTGAACCCTGCTAAGACTGGGCCCCACAAGGGCCAGAAACACTAGCAGCTCCCTCTGCCCAGTCGTGAGCCCCTC
Source organism: Neomonachus schauinslandi (assembly GCF_002201575.2). NCBI lineage: Eukaryota > Metazoa > Chordata > Mammalia > Carnivora > Phocidae > Neomonachus > Neomonachus schauinslandi. The sequence continues at coordinate 62,554,317 of NC_058414.1, forward strand.
TATGGGACATACCGTTGCCATGGATGAGGAGGACAAGGAGATGGATATGGCCCTTTTTGCTGAATTCTAAGCCTGGAGGGAATTGCATATCATGGACAAGCCCCCCTGTTCCTTCCTTGGAAGGGTGTACCCAGGGAATGTGGGCCCTTGCCTGGACTTTATAATGCAGGATTTCTTGGTGCTGTTGTAGGCCAGTCTGGAGGACAACGAATGCTCACCACCTAGCCCATGGCTTTGCAGATGCTGTCGCAGTATGAGTGGACACAGTTAAGTGTGGCAGCGCCAACGTATGTGTCCACACCTGCCAGTACCACATCTGGCTCTGTCACTTTGAGAGCCACAACTACACCTCACCATTCTCTCTAGCTTGGATCACTGTAGTGTACAATTTTGTCACTTTTATCTACTACATCCAGCAAGACCTGTTGCATAAGAATATGAAGCCAATGTTTTGGGAGATCACAAAGCTGCAAAAGGAGATGAAGCTGGCCCAGCTTAGCATCTTCTCCTTGGAGGCCTAGGGTATTACCTGGGCCTGGGGGTGGGGGCTGGGCAAATAGCTGCCCCAAAATGGACAGACACATAAAAAGACAAGGTCCTAGAGCCAGTCCTGAGCCAGAAGTCAAACATCTGCCTGGGAGGAACCAATAGCCAGGACCTGGAGGCAGCACTGAGCTGGCACCAAATACCTGTCCCAGGACAGATGGAGTGACAGACAGATTTGTACATGAGATGACCTGTCTTTCTTGCCTATTGAGTTCTACAGTTCCCAAGGAGATTTTCAAGAAAGCACCAAATGCCAAGGACCTCGGAGCCTTAAATGCTTCCATAGGTAGTGAGGTTGTTCCCTACCTCCTGAGGCAGCTAACTCTATGAATATCTGTAATTATTACACAATACTTATTGTGCCTTCTGCCCTTTGCAGCTCCCTTGCTGTTGTCTGACTCTTCTGCTATGGGATAGACCATCACATTTTACTTAAAAATAGGAATGTATCCCTTGTGGGGAAGTCCTGGCACTTTTGTGGCAACGTCAACCTTCATGGAGTATCCCTGAATCAGTGATGGCAGAAACAGTGTTTATTCTTCCCCCATCACTCCATCTTTCCAGGTCTGCGGTGAACGCCTTGAGGGCAGAGGCTCTTGCTTTATTCATGGTTTTATCCCCAGTATCTTGCACTGAGTTATGGAAATGAGTGAAAGAGTGACTAAATACCAGTCTGGGATTAATAGGTTGGGTCCCAACCTATTAATTGGGACCCTATTGGGTCCCAATTCTAATACTGTATTTTGTCATCATCATTTTTTTTTTTTTACCTCTTTGCTCCTACCCCACCACTGTTTTGCTCTTTCTGTTCTTAGAGCATTAACCATCCAGTGACATTTGTAAAGAAAGGTAAAAGCTGTTATATCTGACCTTAGCCCTATTCTCTTTGATGGTGAGAAATGAGGAAATCATCTGATCAGCACTGTGGGTAGAAATTAGAATCCAGAATAAGACTAGAGTGAGGGGAGGGCTGGGGGACACTCCAGGGGAAATGATATGATAGCAGAGAACATCAGGGTGTTTGCCATACACTATGGGAGGCATACCCAGTATATTTTATTCCTTTTGTAATTGAAAGAGAGATGACTAGGAGAGTGAGAGGAGACATATTTTTGAATTCTGATGGAGGATGATAAATTGAAGTCCTAATAACCAATTTAAAGATGACATATATTTATAGAATTTGTCAAGGTACCATGGGGAATATAATAAATATTTCACATGTCCACATGTCATGCTACCTTAGCAAGACCTTAGACACCTTAGGCAAGGAGACTGAGTTCATCTTTGTACTCCCAACTTTTCTTTCTTTATGAAATTGTACATAATAGATGCTCAATAACTTGTAAATTACATAGAATAGAGGAATTGGTTCTAAATCTCAAAAAGTCTATAATCTCTTGGAGAAACTGAATATAATCATCTGGAAAGTTAAATAGGAATAAGAAAAAGTACATACCCTGACCAAATGGAATTTATTCCAGGTATGCAATGCTGATTCAGTGCCTGAAAACCAATCAGTGTAATCCACCTAACTTTTGTAATCCATTAACTTTAGTTAATGATAGTGTATCTGTGTGCATTCATTAATCATAATAAATGAGCCATAATAATGTAAGATAATAATAATTGGGGAAACTGGGTGAAGGGTATGTGGGAACTCTGTATAATCTTCTTAATTTTTCTGTAAATCTAAAACTGTTCTAAAATTAAAAGTTAATTTAAAAAATGCATGGTTTTATGTGGTTAAGTGCATAGTAAACTGTAGACATACTAAGTCTCTATATAGATTCAAAGAGATGCAGTGTTGTAATATGGTTAAGATTAATAGCTAATCTTTGGATTAATAGCTAGAATTCTAATCCCTACTGTTACTATCTGGCTAGATGACCTTACAGATTATTTAAACTCTTCTGTAAAATGGGGATAACAATATTTCCCCCATAGGGGTATTGAGGTTTAAACCAGAGAGTGACTGCAGAGTGCTCAAGACAGTGCCCAGTACATATTAGGCTGCTATGGATGGTAGAGAAATAAGGATTTCTTGGGGTAGGTAGGACTGAAGCCAGGTCTTGAAGAATAGGTAGGATTTAGACAGGGAAAAAAGAAATATATCATGAATTCTAGCTCTGACATTTAATTTGCTTTATGACCCTTGATGAGTCTCTCAAATTCTCTGTGTGTAGTTTTCCTTTTTATTAAAAAGAGGTTGTTGCAATCACAGTGCTTGTTTCATAGTTGGTGCTCAAAAAATAACAGTTGCTCTTATCATAAATGTAGTTACTGTTACCGCTGTCATCATTGTTGTCATTAAATCAGGGTAGGGGATGGATAGGAATTGGGCTTTCTTGGAGCTGAGGTTTCAGCTAATGGAGGGAAACAAGATTTATATTTAGGGAAGAGTCTGATTACAAATATAAATAAAAGAACTATTAGAAAAATAGAAAACTTTGATCATGATTATAGGGATTTAAGCTGACAACAATGTCTAGGATGTGGGGGACTTTCTACAGAATAAATTTTATTTCATATCAAAATTCTGAAACAGGTTAATGAATACCAGATTATACTTTTGCAATGGCTTTTTTCTTACCTTGTAAACAAAGCTAGCTTGCTTGCTTCCCCCCTTTTCTTTTTCTTTCTTTCTTTCTTTCTTTCTTTCTTTCTTTCTTTCTTTCTTT
>NC_058414.1:62557553-62592342 GCF_002201575.2 Neomonachus schauinslandi
TTTCTTTCTTTCTTTCTTTCTTTCTTTCTTTCTTTCTTTCTTTCTTTCTTTCTTTCTTTCTTTCTTTCTTTCTTTCTTTCTTTCTTTTCTTTCTTCCTTCCTTCCTTCCTTCCTTCCTTCCTTCCACTAAAATTTGGGTGTTTTTATTATATTGAAACCTATGATAAGAAACATAGGGAAAAGGACCATACTCTACAGGCTGCTACTGTGACGGCAAACCTTTGGAATTAAATTTGAAAATGTTAAGTGGTTGATGTAGAAAACTGCAATAAAGCAGTAGAAATCATATTTGTATTCCAAAAAAAGAAAAAACGTCTTTTTTGTTTGGGTATTTATGTCAGAGAGTTAGTGATAATTCACGTAGTTTCAGCTAGTAATTATGTGTTAATAAGTGTTTTTCCTTAATTATTTTTTCTCTCTTAGAACGGTATCGCATTCAGAGTGAACAGTTCGAAGATCTTTGGCTCATAACAAATGAACTTATTATTCGCCTTCAAGAATATTTTGAAAAACAGGGAATCAAAGATTTTGCCTGTTCTTTTTCTGGATCTATGCCCCTTCAAGAATATTTTGAGTTGATTGATCATCATTTTGAGGTGTGTACGATTGTAACTCATATTACCTGCAATTTTTCTATATATGAAAGAGAAAGAGATGCTACAGAGGAAAGAATTCTAGTGTACTTGGCTATTAAATCTAGTGCTTCAAGTAGTTATTTTATGTGGATGGTAGATTTTGTGTATCTGTTCCTGCCCTCTTGCCCAGTTTGTGGTCACTTGCAGACATTAACAGAGTGGCTGCCTGGAGCTAAGCATGTGGTCTGGCTTCAGAACAGAGCTGATTTAATTCTCCAACATGGGGACTTAACCTTTGACCCCAGTAACCCAGTGTTAAAACCGTTCGAGCTTATCAGCAGCCATTTGGCTAACTAATTCTAGCAGGCCATAAATGAGGTGTGATTATAAAGTAAAGTGATTTTTCCTTTTCTTTTTTAACAAGCACACCAGAACTTCTGCATCTGAATGAGGGTTAGCCACATAAAATATTCTTCAGTATCTGGCACAATGGGCACTTAGTAAATGCTGAATGATTAAATGTCTAAACAAATAAGATGTGACAGTGACTGTGTTACCCGAATATTTTTGCATTTCTTCTGTGGAAGAACCTGTGTTAATTGTCCTGAGTATCATGATGGTATAAAATCTTCATTCTTTGAAGACTGATTTGATATTTGGAAATAGTCAGGAGTCATGTCTTATAAATGAACTGGGCAAATGACAATCATTGTTTAAAAAATCTCATGTGTTAAAAAAAAAATTCACCAGATTCTACTTACTTATTTGCCCATAAGTAGACTCTGTAGGCAATTACAAAGGAGGGGGGGAGGAATTTCAAAAGGATTTTGAACATTATTCAAGGAAGCATTGGTTCTCTAGCATAACTGCTTTTTAAGGAATCAATAGGTTTTTGCATTTCAGTTTATAAACAATGATGTGTGAATATGTACGTGACAGAGAGAATATGTCATGTCATGTGAACATTCTACCTATTGTTTAATCCCTTGGACATTCTAAGAACATTGACTTTAACCTATAAAGACTTCTCCCTTTAGTAGAGTGTGAACATAAAGAGAAAATTTCAGTGTCTACAATCCCAAATAACATGTCATTATCAAATAAATTGAACTTACTTGGGTTATCTTTCATCTGTGCTGATAGTATTTTATAGGACAGTATGCTTTTGGCCAAATCATAGCACCAAAATTGACATTTGGGGAATATATTTAGGTATTTTAAGGATTGAGAACCTTTGCAATCCTCTAGGATATATTTTAAAAAATTCATGCTTCACTGTGCAAAACTGGGATCTAGTGGTTTATGGAAGAGTCTCCAAAAAACTATATTAATTATGTATTTGTAATATTTAAAACACAAGATATTAGATTCTGATTGACTGTAAGTTTGATGTACAGTTTGCCCTTATTTGCTGGCTGGTAAATCCCTGGAGTTTCCGCATCAGGGGCATTTTCTTTCTTTTTTTTTTTTTTTTTAAAGATTTTATTTACTTATTTGACAGAGAGAGAGGCAGGGAGAGAGGGAACACAAGCAAGGGGAGTGTGAGAGGAAGAAGCAGGCCCCCCGCGGAGCAGGGAGCCCGATGCGGGGCTTGATCCCAGGACACTGGGATCATGACCCAAGCCGAAGGCAGACACTCAACGACTGAGCCACCCAGGCGCCCCAGGGCATTTTCTTTCTGGGAGAGGTTTAGGGAACATGATGAACTACAGGCACTTCCATTTGTTACACGAAGTTTGTTTATTTATTTAAAAGATTTTATGTATTTATTTGACAGAGGGAGACAAAGCGAGAGAGGGAACACAATCAGGGGGAGTGGGAGAGGGGGAAGCAAGCTTCCCGCTGAGCAGGGAGCCATGCGGGGCTCGATGCGGGGCTCGATGCGGGGCTCGATGCGGGGCTCGATGCGGGGCTCGATCCCGGGATCCTGGGATCATGACCTGAGTCGAAGGCAGACGCTTAACGACTGAGCCACGAAGGTGCCCCTGTTACACTAAGTTTAAAACGAGCATCATTATACTTCCTTTCTCTCTGGCCCCACTCTCTGCTTTTTAAAAAAAATATGATTTTAATTTTTGAATTAAGATGGCTTTTGGAATCCAAGTGTCCCTTAGTTTTAGCTCCATGAAGGCAGGGATTTTTGTCTGTTTTATTCGTTGCTATAATTTCTAGCACCTAGAGCAATGCTTGGCCTTGGGATCAATAATATTTGTTAAATGTTGAAATTCTGACACATGAAAACATTTCAATCACTGATGTTTGGTTACAGATTCAATGGAATGATAACCTGGCTGATGTGTCAGTCATTATTGAAAGTGTCTTCTTAAATTTTGTTTCATGAATTTAGTAAATAAAATATTACAGCTAGAAATTATATTATTAAAGGAGTGTATTATTGATAATCAGGCTAATATTCTTTTTTAAAAATTTAGTAATTTAAAAAAATATCATTTAACTTTTGGTCATGAAAGTGTTTGGTTTTTTTTCCCTTCAAGAGAATATTCTTTGATTTAGTTACTTAGTGCTTCTGAAAATGGAATTAAAAGACAGTAATAAAATTACAAGTTTTTTTTTAAATCATGTGTCTGGGGAATGCATACACTGAAAAGGAAGTTTGGTTTGATATAAAAAAATGTAAACTGTAATGTTTGATTTCTGAACTTTTTTTTTTTTTTTTTGAGAGGGGCAGAGAGAGAGCAAGGTTGAGCAGGAGGGTAGGGGCAGAGGGAGAGGAAGAAAGAGAATCTTAAGCAGGCAGAATCTCAGGACCCTGAGATCATGACCTGAGCTGCAATCAAGAGTCGGATGCTTAACCTACCGAGCCACCCAGGTGCCCCTGATTTCTGAAGAAAATGCTATTTATTTCAGGACTAGTTGATGACTGTTTTGTAAAGTTGAATTAGCAGTTCACACAATCTGATTTCATGGAGGGTTCCTTCTACTCTATGACTCTCACTAGCTTCTTTTAATAGTACTAAATTCGAAGGTTATGAGAAGAGTTGTAGTAAAAAGAGTCTATTTTTGATTCTCATCTTCCAACCACTCAGTCTCCTCTTTGGAAGCAACTTCTGGTGTCCTGTTTCTTGTGTATATTTTTAGAATATGCAGTCACAACTATGTTAATGTACAGATTTCTTTTTAAAAAATACATGAATGGGGGGCGCCTGGGTGGCTCACTTGTTAAGCGTCTGCCTTCGGCTCAGGTCATGATCCCAGGGTCCTGGGATCGAGCCCCGCATCGGGCTCCCTGCTCAGTGGGGAGCCTGCTTCTCCCTCTCCCACTCCCCCTGCTTGTGTTCCTGCTCTCACTCTCTGTCAAATAAATAAATAAAATCTTAAAAAATAATAAAAAAATAATAAAAAATACATCAATGGTAGCATATTATACATGCTACTCTTCTGTATTTTGTTTTTGTTTTTGCTTTTTGCTTTGTTTCATTCCGTGCATCTTTGGATAACATTGCATATTAGTACTTAGTAGTTCTGCAAAGTAGTCTTTTTTTATTATTTAACCTGTCCCCCTATTGATGGGTATTTTAATTATTAATAATATCCTACTATAATACAACAGAACAAATAATTCTATAATGAATATCCTTGTATGTACATTACTTTTTGCAAGTATACCTCTAGGATAAATTCCTAGAAATGGGCTTGCTAGATCAAAGGCTATATTTGAGAGCTATTTGTATTAGCTTTTCTATAAATTTTGCCCTTTTTTCTATTGATTCTCTTTTCTTACTGATTTGTATTGGATTTTGGTCCTTTTCTCTTTGATTCTTAGATGCTTTCTAGATATTATGGGCTTGACTTTTTGTCTCTGGTTATTGCTATTATTTTTTGCAGTTTGCTGTCTTGTCACTTTACTTATGATATTTTTTTTTTTTAGCTGTATAGAATTCCTTTTTTTTTTTTTCCTTAGTTACAAATTTATCAGAGGTGTGAATGTGTATGTGTCTGGTTTTTGGCTTTTGAGTTATAAGGGTCTCTCTCTTGCCAAGATTATTTAAAAATTCTAATTTTTCTAGTACTTTTATTGTGTCTAAACTTTTTATTCCTCCAAGTGATTTTGCTGTAAAGATTGGGGGAGAAATTCTTATTCTTTTGTCTCTGTAATCAGTTATTACAGGACATTTATTAAATAATCTGTCTTTTCCCCAGTGATACTAGGTCATCTTTACTGAATTTCCATTTGACCTATCCTACTCTATTATCTATGTATCTATCTATTCATGTACCAAATATAACAGTTTTAATTCTCTTAACTTTATAATACATTTAAATTTCTTCATTACTCTCTTTCAGGCTTTAATTGTCATTGCCTGTATTCTTAGTTTAAATGTTTTTTTGTGCACATTTAACCTGAATTTAAGAAACTCTTTATTGTAGTTGCGGATAAATGGTGAAAAATTAGAAGAACTCTTATCTGAAAGAGCCGTACAATTTCGGGCCATTCAACGCCGACTATTGACAAGATTCAAAGATAAAACACCTGCCCCCCTCCAACACCTGGACATCTTGCTAGATGGAACTTACAAGCAGGTAAATATGATATCAATGATAGTTTTCCACTACTGGATATAATTTTTATCCCTCGCCCTAGAGTCATGTATTAGAATACCAAGATAAGGTAATTTCTTGCCTGTGTACCGTGGAGCAGTGAATAGCATATAAGCTTTAGAGTCAGGAAAACCTGAGTTCAAATGTCCAGCTTTGCAACTTTCTAATTATTGATCTTGAGCAACTTACATAAGATCCATCAGTCTCCACATTTTACTCAGAGTTATTGTGAAGATTTTTGATCATTTTGTGAAGAAGCCAGCCAGCACAATGCCAGGCACATGGTGTGTGCTTGACAGATAGTAGCTATTATGCTTAGTGTTATTATTAAATAATTCTTGGTGCATCTCATAATTATCACCATGATTCCCCAATTGTCCTGCTGAGCAACTGGCTTACACTTCCATTATTATGTCATTTGATGTTTTGTGAAAGAATTCTTAAACAGCTTTTTGTTCTAGTTCCAAAAGACTTGTTTCTTCCTCTTCCTGATTCTTCTTTCCATCAATGATTTACCCTTTGCATGGCTAGGGTGATATGACTCTCATTCTTACAGTATTATGTCACCAAAAGCTGTTCAAAATTATCATCTCTGGCTTGAAATAATAATTTTTAAAATTTAAAATTTCGTGGGTAAAACCTCTGACAGTTCCACTATAATGGAGTCAGCTTTGAATGACTACACGTCTTCTTATGCTTCTATATAATATCATTAATCTGTTCCAAAATCAGTGTGGGTGGTATGAGTATTCTGTTCATTTTTTAATTGAATTTTTTATTGAGATAGTTATATATTCACTTGCAGTTATAACAAAAAATACAGATAGATGTCATGTATCCTTTACCCATTTTCCTCCAGTACTAACATTTTGCAAACCTACAGTATATCACAACCAAGATATTCGCATTGATAAAATCCATGGATTTTATTCAGAATTTCATAATTTTACTTGTGCTAGTTTGTGGGTATATATATTTTAAGTTCTATACAATTTTAGCATATGTGTAGGTTCATGTACCCACCACCACATTCAAGATATTGAACAGGTCCATCACCACAAAACTCCCTCATGTTGCCTTTTATTGCCACCCCCTACCCCCACTGCCCTCCTCTACTATATTCTGTTGATTTTGAATGGACAAATCATATTTTTTTTTCAGTTATCTGAAAAAGAAGAATAGCTTACCATGTAGACATCAATAAATGTATTGATACAGTTATTTCTTGAAATATTCATGGTTATGGGAAAATGAGAAGCAATTTGAGGGACAGTCTGTAGAAGCAGTAGGGTATTAGAAAGAACATGGGGCTTGGAGTTCAAAGACCCCAGTTCTGTCATTTATTAGCTGTGTAGCTTTTGGCAGTTCCCTGACCCTCTCAGAGCTTCACTTTCTTTCCATTAAATGGGATACACACTATGTTGTTACAAAGATTCTATTCGCTGATGTATGTGGAAATGCTTAGTAAATTGTTTTACAAATCTAGGTGGCCAGTTTCCTTTGTGCTGGAGCAATTATGACTCCTCTGTCAGTGGGCACTAATGATGCTCTTTCTCTTCCACACTTCTTTCTCTCTTAAGTTTACTTTTTGTTTTGGTTTGTTCTTCATTTCCTTTCTTTTTTTCCTTGCCTTCCTTCATTGAAGTCTCTTTGATGACTTAATCTATCTCATTCTTAGGCCATACCTGCTGTGCTTGGGGTAAAGATATGCTGACTCTTGTCTTTAATGATACCTTATATTTTTTGTGGACACAGTGGCAGAGGGTGTTTAAAGGAATTTGGTGAGGATGTTTGATTTAATGTGTTCTGTATTTTCTATATAGCAAGACTTCCTTAGTCTTTTATATGTTTAAAGGGTTGGGGGTTTTTGTGTTTGTTTTTTGTTTTGTGGGGTTTTTTTTGCTTAGCCTCAGTGTTGGGTTTTTCCATGATTTATAGTATCACAGTCCAGATGATCAAAACCATGGGTTTTAGCTCAAATCCATATTTTTAAGTCTCCATGCATTTTAGATTAAAAGAGAATGAATAAGCTTTTGAAAGATATGAATACTATAAGGAACTTGACTTACTTTTAATATAATTATTCAATTTTATTATATATTCATATTAAATTATAGTGAGATATTGATTGTTCTCTATTTTAACTCTCTTTAGTTAACTTTTAATGACATAGTTAATTCATGAATATAATTTCTCAAAGAAAATGTTAAGATTATACACAGTGCTAAGTTCTCTATCATGGCCCTTGATCTCTCCTCAAAAATGTAATCACTTTTATATTTTTGTGTCTTTCCAGACTTTTTTTTTTTGCATTCAGAAATGAAGTATTGTTTCGTGAGGCTAAAATAATCCATAAATAGTATTGTACTATATGTATTGGTATACTTTTTTCTTTTTCTTCTAACAGTATGTACTGGAGCTCTTGCCATATTAATGTATAGATCTACCTCTCTGTGTGTTATGTAGTATATAGACATTCTGTATTATGGGCAAACTACAGTTTATTAAAGAACAGATCTCAATAGTAGTTTCAGTGTTGAGTCAACAGTGAGAAAAATCCCTTTTAGACAGCTCTACTGTGACCAAACAGGCATATGACATACTTCACTATCACATACTTTCTGTATCTAGTATAAATTTTTCTTATCTTTATACTTTGCCTGGGTAGGGGGCATGATTTAATTGGCAGATTAGCCAAATGCACGAAATAATGAGCAATGCTAGAGTGTAATCTTACTTTCCATGGCATGACTGTCAGTAAATCTTTAAAGTGTTTTCCTAATAGAGCAGTTTAAAATTAGATCTGTTACCTGTGTAAAATCCTTGTTTTCTCATGTGTCGGGAGCATTTAATTTTTTTTGTTAGTCCTTCTGTGAATCTTAGTGCCACTTTAGTTCAACCAGGAACAGTAAGAGAAGCACTTTGAGCTGTCCAGTGAAAGATTTACATTTTATTGCACTTATCTGGAGGATGTTACATTGTTAGCATTTAATGAACAGTGATAATTGGCTTATGTGAAAATAGAAGCAGAAGCCAGTATCCTTCTAAAACTAGTGTGTAAACTCTGAAGGCAAGAACTATTTTTTTTTGCCTATTTATCGCTATATTCTTAGGATAACATTTCTTATAGGTGCTTAATAAATATTTGCTTTATGAATGAATTCTTTATTGCCACTAATATAATTTATTGAAACTATGTTTTTGATAAGGGCAGCACTACAAAGAACAGATTGGTAGAGAATTCTTTTGAGTTCAGGCTCATGAATCACTGGGATGGTTTGTTTTAAAATCCCCAAAAGCCACTAAAGGAAACTCTCTTCTGTCTTCCTAAATAATTTAGTTGGAGGACTCAGGTAAACTGTCATAGCTAGGAAAGTTTTACAGCTGCAAATTCTTGACTAAGAAAATCTTTTCTATTCTTTTTTTTTTTTTTATGAATATGTGAATGCCAACGTAAATTTGAAATAATCATCTGTTGAAATACCTCTGTACAGGTAGAACATTGTTGAGGTTGAATCCCATCATGTTCTGAGTGGCATAAGAATTAATTGGGTTCTTTCAATATTAATGTATGTCCAGAAGCATGAAAAGTTTAATTCTCTTCATTTCTTATTTACATAATTGTTGAGTTCTTCCTCTAGGAAGGCAATTTCTTTGATGTCTTTGAGCAGCTAGGATAGGATATAGAAATGTACAACTGGAGGAAGTTTGGGGGTCTTACACATATTAGGTGGTCTAGGAACTGTTATGGGTTCTAATAAAGTTCGTAGGACAAACTGAAGTGAAGACCAAGGTCCTTCATATACAAATGATTAAGCATTGCTGACTTGGCTGTAATGTGAATTAGTTTGTATAGTATACTCATTCATGTAAACAGTCAGTTTATCAGGTACAGAAGTAGGTAAGGCCAGGGCAAGCCGTATAAGATCTGTGCCCTTGGTCTTTAGCAGAAACTGCAGATACCACTAGCTTACATAGTGAGCCCATGAAGGAGGCCTCTGATCTTTGAATGACTTGGGGTTTAGGTACCTTTGATTCTGGTCCACAAGAGCCTGCTAGAGAAAGCCACTGCTTCTAAGGTTGCAGTAAGACATCCATCATGGTTTCCTTTAAATACATGTTAATAAGTACTTTAGGGTTTAAAGTGGCATATCTGATGTGTCCTAGTAAAATGGTTAAGAACTCTATTCTAGAGTTAGCTTGCTTGTGTTCTAGTCTTGCTTCTGTGACCTTGGGCAAATTACTTAAACAGACAAAGAGAAAACAAAACCCATCCTAAGCATCAGTTTTCCCACCTGTAGAATGCTTCCTCTTTCATGGGGTTGTTATGAGGACTGAAATCTGTAAACATATAAATTGCTTAGAATAGTGCATGGTACAGAATGAGCTCTCAACAAATGTTAACTACAACTCTGGGGGACTTTTCTTCATTTTTATTTGACTAATAAGTTATGCCATCTCAAAACGATGCTGTTCATTTTTCAGACAAAAGAGGTTATAATAATTCATCATCTTTCTGAAACTCTGCTATCTGGCAACCTCGTAAATCTAGACCTCAGCCAAGAATGAGGAAGATCCTGTATCCTCAGGCGCATCCCCACACTCCTTTGTGTGTTGTTTGGTTCCAGAGAGGATCCCAAAAGGGGAGGGGCATCAGGATCATGAGGTCAAGTGGCTGTCCTTCCTGAATCCCTGATTGTTTCATCTGAATGTATCCTTAGAGGAAAAACAAAAAAAAATTACACACACACACACACATACATGCAGGTGCACGCACACGTGTGTGTGTGTACTTACACATACATACTGTTTTGCAGAAATGTTGTACCAAATGATAGTTTCACTAACAGTATATGAAAATGTCTGTTTTCTAGGTATTACTGTTTTGATCTTTACAATTTTGAACTGAAAAAAGAATTTTATTGTTGTTTTACCTTTCTTTGCTTACTAGTGACATTGAATATTTTTAAAATGTTAATTAGCCATTTGTATTCTTTCCTAGTGATTTATGTTTGTGTGTTTTCTGTTCAGTAGCCTATCAGGTAGTTCAGCTTTTTCTTGTTATTTTGTGTATATTAGGAGTGGCAATCTTTTATCATACTTTTGTCATGCATAAAAAATACATATTTAAGCGATGTAATCTTTCTTCATGTATAAAAAAAGTTTTACCAATTTGTCATTTGCCTTTTATTTTTATTCATGTTTTCTGACATTTAAAGTTTTAAAAGTATTTTTTTTTAATTTTTTTAAATTTTTTTATTCTTATGTTAATCCCCATACATTACATCATTAGTTTTAGATGAAGTGTTCCATGATTCATTGTTTGTGCATAACGCCCAGTGCTCCATGCAGAATGTGCCCTCCTCAATACCCACCACCAGGCTAACCCATCCTCTAAAAAGTATTTCTATAGTAAAATCTATCCATCTATTTCCTTTAAGTTTCTCTGCCTAGGAAAGCCTTTCCCATGCCAAGAGTACATGAATATCAACATATAATTTATTCTAGCATTTTTATGCTATCATTCTTTGTATATACTTTTAAAATCCATCTGGAATATATTATGCAATTAAGTGGGAATCCAATCTCCCTGCCAGAAATGGTGAGTGAGTTGTCTCAGCCCCTGCTTATTACGTAATCCATTTTTCTCCTGCTGAGCTAACATACTACCTGTATCATTTAATGATTTTACTGTTATAGCAAACCACCTCAAACCTTAGTGACTTAAAACAGCAATAATTCATTGTTGTTCACTTGGGCAGGTCTGTTGATCTGGGCCATGCTTGGTTGATCTCCACTGGGCTCACTCATGTGTCCCTGGTCAGCTGGTGGCTCAGTTGGAGACTGGATGGCCTGGGATGTACTTACTCACATATTTGGCAGTTGGCTCACAGTTAGATGGGATCATTGTGCCACATGTCTCTCCTGGACCAGCAGGCTGGCCTGGTTTTATTCACATGGTGACTACAGGTCCCAATGTACAACTATTCTTCAAGCCTCTGCCCTGTGTCTAATTCCCTATAGGTTTTGACCAACCCAGATCAAAGGGGTGAGGAAATAGACTCTGCCTCCTTACTGGATGAGTAGAGAATTAATTGTGGGCATTTTTGCAATATACCCTACTTTTTTTTTTTTTGAACATAATACTAAATTAGCAAAATGTTTTAGAAGACAATTTTTTTCCCTTCCATAACCCTTGGACTTAAGTTTTCTATACTTTCAATTTTCAAACCTAAATTTTTATTGTCATTACAATATTATTTATTCATAATCACTTTTGGTCTATAAACTGTGGAGATAATTTATCTTATAATTAATTAAGTTTGTCAAGAGTTGTTAAAAGCAAACAGAGCATCTGTACTGTTTTCAGGTTAGTGAGACTATTAGTGAATACTACTCACCTGTGCGCTTAGTTATGGTCAGTTGTTTTGGGGATGGAATCTGTGATTCAGTCTCCCTCTAGGGCTCTGCATTAGCCCTGTCCAGGGTGGGCTTCATGGACATGCGACCTGCTCAGTCATGCAGAATTCTATGTTTGGTTTAAAGCCCTATGGTTGCCATCTTGAAATTCTTCATACTTTTGAACGAGAGGCCCTCTATGTTCCTTTTGCTCTGGGCCCCTCAAATACTGTAGATGGTCCTGGCCCTGTCAGGATACTAACTAATTTCTGATGAGTAGAATAAGAAAACTGGGAGTTCAAATACAGAACAGAGTTAAAAAACAGAATGGCTTTATGACTATACCTCTAAGTTCCCCAGAGTTGGAGAAAAAGGGATGCAGTAGGCATTAGTGAGAACAACTCTGGGGGCAGCTTAAGAGTTGGGTTAACTGGCATCTTGGTTAACTGATCATGAGTGATAAGGTTTATCTCATTTAGGAATATCATTCTGCAATTAGTTGTCTCTAGGCATGTTGTGGGTACCAGCCTCGTTTTAGACTTCCAACCGGTGGGTCACTAGCTCCAAGATGTGCCATCAATAATTATGAGATCTGGTGCACAAGGGGGTCAGCCAAACACTTTTCTCCCATTTTCAACTGCAAGTCATTTCCTATATCCTGTATTTTTGATTGGCTAGGAACCCCACAACACACATTTCCACGTTAGCATTTTACTCTTACTAGCAGGCCTTTCCTACATAGTATCTACCTTCCATCATATCACATTCCATGGAGGGCATCTACCAGGCACCCCTTCCTGAGGTCAGCCTATGGCTGAAGCAAGGAGAGGGGACTGGGGCTATCACTCTAGGAAAAGCATCTTGTGATACATCCTCCAGTGAATGAGGATTTTCCAGTTGCCCACTACAATTTCAATAATTTAGTCTAGAATTTGGAAAAAAAAAAGTATTCCTTTTTGAAAAGAGCTTTCAACTTTACTTCTGGCTTTAAAGGCATAATGTTGAAAGAAAGTAACCATGTCAAGAATTTATTTTTGTCAGCGGTTAGAAACCTAGATTTCCTCATTTGTACAATTGGAATCCTGCCTTGTCAATCTGAATATATTTTTGGAGGACCTAAGAAAGGAAGTAAGGGAAGAGAAGGGAAATTCATGTTTATTGACCATCTGTTGAGTCTGAGATAAATTTCATTTATTACTTCAGTTAATAATCACAATCATCTTGTGAAGATGGCATTATTGTTCCCAATAATGGATCCCAAGTTATGGATGAAGAGCTTGAGACTCCAAGCAGGGTTAAGCAACTTGCTCAGTGTTACACAGATATTAAGCCATCTATTCCGAAGTCTGTGCTTTAGTATGTCATGTGCCATATTTAATCATTTCCATGTGGAATGTAGACATCCTAGGTTTTCTTTAGTGAAACTATAGTCAGGTTAAAGAAAAAGGAGATTCATGGAAACTATTTGTACATACTATGTTGTATATATATATATATATTCATGATCATCCAATATTCGTTGGGTATACACATATCAGAAAGGTAGCAAAATCTGAAGAGTTCCCCAAAGTATATATTACATCTGAAACTTGACTATCAGAGGAAGAGGTAACGTTGTTAATTTGTTCACTTATACCGAATTCAGTTTCTTTGCTATCAAATTCTAATGCTTATTGCATTTGGCAGAAAAGCTTTGGAAAATAAGTTCTCTTTCATGTTATAAAAATTTTATGTACATTTGTTAGTCAAAGCAAGACTGATTGGCTGAATTGAAATTGGGGACATTTAGACTTACCCTACAGTTTGGCTTGTGTTTTGATGCTTTTATGTGTACTGAGTTTTTTTTTCCCCCCCCCTTCCCACTTGAACACTAACCCTCTGTTGTTGCAGAGGAAAAATGTTTACTAATCTAAAAGTTTGTGTCAGATGACATATGTGTGATGTAATGACTGATAGTCATTAGTGTTCTAGAAAGGCACTTGGCTGATTTTTCTCTTCTGCAAAACAGAGGTTGTATTAGGCGTAATTTTAAACAGAGATCCTGTGGTTTGGAGTTTGCTATTTGTTACTTTTTCTGTACTTAAAACTTCCTTCCACTTTGTTTATTTGAATGGTATTGATGTATAAAAATCATTTTAAGTCACGCAGAAGTCTAAGAGCTTTTTGGTCCATGACTTTTTAAATGAACATGATTTTGGCTGATAACACAAAGGAATATGTGATGAAACATTCAGGCCTACTTTCCTCCTTGCCATTGGCAAGTAAAAACAATATGCTGATAGATTGAAAAGGAGGTATTAGGGATTTGGTGATATTGCTGCATTTGTTTTTCTTCTAACTACTTAAGAGCCAAGAAGAAAGTCTTTCTCCTCTGAAGGAGATAGAAAAAACAGGTGAGAAAAGTGGCACAGAAATTTGCAGCCATATGTTTGGGGATGAATGCAAGTGGTAAGTTAAAAAATGGAGTTTTTATCCCATAATTCTACTCTTGGCTATTTATCTAAGAAAATAGTTCACAAAGGGAAAAAAATACATCCATCAGGTTGGTCATTTATAACATTAATCACTATAAACTAGCTTTCCATGGTTAGAAAATGATTAACTTTATTGTAGTGCTACCATTTGATATGATCTCATTTCATATCATTATTTCATTTCATCATTTAAAAAACCTAGAATAATATAAACATTTCAAATAATTGAAAATAGCAGTTAGTATGTAGAAAGTTTCAAATAATGAAATAGATGTATCTATAGTAGGTGAGTGTGCAAAGATGTGGAAGGAATATAAAAAAATTGAAAATGGTGCACATTTGTTTTAGATGACTTTAAATTCTTTTTTTTTTTTTTTTAAGATTTTATTTATTTATTTATTTGAGACAGAGAGAATGAGAGAGAGAGAGCACATGAGAGGGGGGAGGGTCAGAGGGAGAAGCAGGCTCCCTGCCGAGCAGGGAGCCCGATGCGGGACTCGATCCAGGGACTCCAGGATCATGACCTGAGCCGAAAGCAGTCGCTTAAACAACTGAGCCACCCAGGCGCCCTAGATGACTTTAAATTCTTAAGCAGTTTCCTTTTATATTATAATGATCACAATTTGATAAGCATGAAAATAATTTTTCACAATATGTAAATGTACTTAACACTATTGAACTATATACTTAAAAAAAGGATAATAAATCTTATGTTCTGTGTATTTTACAATTTTTAAAAATAATAACTTTTTAAAAATGGGATGTGATCACAAACTCCTGGTCTTCATTGGTATTTTCTGAAGGAAGTATTTTCTCTCTCCCCTGTATACCCTATAAACTCATTTCTCTATTCCCTGAATGTTTAGAACTTTGGATTATTGTACCATATATGAATTAGTTTATTCCTATTCACTCAAAAGGGAGCAATTAGATAACTGAATGGTATGCTTGAATTAGTATATGATAAGGATGAGGGTTGTCTTACTCTGTCTCATTCTCACCTCACTAGTCCCTCAACTAAACTAGAGGAATATACAAAGCTCTTCTAAAATTATGTAAATTTTTCTTCCACTAGGTAAGAGTGCAATCTAGAATGTAATCTCCAAAGTGTGTTTGTTATAAGTGTACCACTGATATATTTAGTATATGTGTGTGGCTATAAGGTCTGTTCCAACAGAAATATACTTCAAGCTGCAAGTATGAGCCACATATGTAATTTAAGTTTTCTAGTGGCCACATTAAAAAAAAAAAAAACAAAATGAAACAAGTGAAATTAATCTTGATAATGTGTTTTATTTAACCCTATATATGTAAAACGTCATTTCAACATGTAATCAAATCAAAATTATCAAGATATTTTGTATTTTTTTCATGGTAAGTCCTCAGTACCTTGTTTAGTTTACATTTGCAGCACTTTTCAAGCTCTGAATAGCCATATGTGGCTAGTGGCTACCTCAGCAGACATTACAGTTCTAGCTACAGATAATTGTGAACTCATAGTTTTATATTTTTTCTTGTAATGTCTCTTGTTTTTTTCTTTCCTCTAATCCTTTTATTTAGTTATTGTTATTTTTAAAATATATTTTTAAAAAGATTTATTTATTTATTATTTATATATAGAGAGAGAATCTCAAGTACACTACCGGCTGAGCTTCGGACTAGATCTCAGGACCCTGAGATCATGACCTAAGTGGAAAGCAAGAGTTAGATGCTTAATCCACTGAGCCACCCACGGCCCCTATTTTTTATTTTTTAAAGATTTATTTATTTATTTGAGAGAGAGAGAGAGGGAGAGAGAGAGATCATGCTAGCAGGGGGAGGGGCAGAGGGAAGGAATCTCAGACTCCCCACTCAGTGCAGAGCCTATGCTGGGCTCCATCTCCTGACCCTGAGATCATGACCTGAGGTGAAATCAAGAGCGGAGCACAACCGCTCAACCAACTGAGCCCACCAGCCACCCCTCCTTAATACCTTTAAATTATAGCTCTTATAAGACAATCATTGATGCAATGATTTTCACTCACTGGTTGTGAATAGCAGGCGGTGGGAAGCACTCTTAGATGATTGGGGGACTACCAGGAAACTTTGCTCACATAAACCATGCCTTCAGGTATTGTTACAAAATAAAAAGAAAAATAAAAGCATCAAATTTTGTGTCAACAGACTTGGGTCCTGGTTCCAGCTCTTTATGTTTCTTTGACTTTGGGTATGTCACTTGGCTTCTTCACTTTTATCGTTGGACACCTTAGAACCTGTCTGAGCAGCATCCAGCATGGTGCTTATCTTCTAGTAAAAATTTCAATAAATATTTATTGTATCTGCATAATGGTTAAGGCAATGGACTTAGAATCTTAAATTTCCATCAATTCAGAATTTCAGAAACAAATGGGCCTTTAGGGTCATTTAGTGTAAGCCTGGGGTGTGTTTTTTGGCCAGTCAACATTTATTTGGTGAACGCTAATGATAGTGATCTAAGTAACAGGGCTTTTGAAACTGAATTAATTTTCAAACAAGATATACAAGTGCAGAGTAGTATTATGGCATTGGAGTTATGCTTATGTATGTAACGCTAATTGACATTAATGGGGGTTGTACATAAATCAAGGGGAAAACAGACCTATTTGTATATAAAAACATTCTACTTTTAATATCCATCTGGTATGCTTTACCTCCCTGGGTCATATATTTTTTTTATAAACTGAATGCATACTTCTTTATCTGCATGTTCTTCAATTGATAGTTGGTTTTTCTGTTTGCTAATATTAGTGTGAATACCTACTTAGATTGTACATTCAGTATTAGGATTTTATTTTGGCAAATTTTTCAACTTCAGAAATTTGATCATCTGTCTGATATAAAGTATTCTAAACCAAAAGTAATCAGGGGTACCCTCTTCTGCTAAAATTTCTTTCTATTTGTTGTTTGATCTTTTAAAAAAATTAGTCCTTTGAGATACTCAGAAACAAGATGTTTCTAATATTACAATAAAACTATTAATGAACCCATTATAAGGAAATGAAAATCTTATCTTTTTGTATTAGTGATGAGAGAAAAAATATATAAGTGGCCTCTAATTATCTGTAATTATATGAGTTTTCTTTCATTTATGTTATCTATCTTCCTGTTTAATCCTATCTAGCACAATTATTCCTTTTGTATTAGTTTTCTGTAAATGGAGTTCTGAATGGTTTGAATTGTGAATTAACAATGATCACCATCCTCATAACCCTCCTCTTTACCTTCCTTCCCTTCCCCCACTTTCTTTCTTTCTCTCGGTTAAGGAAAACAAAGCCAAAGAGATTATTTTATGATATTACTTAACAAAATAAAAAGATGTATGATCTTTAAGGGATTATCTATGAACAGCTAAGTAGTTATATAAATACTGTTATGTTTCCCTGTATATTTATATCCAGAGGGCTAATAGTGCCCTGAGTGTTGTTTGAAAGTATGAAATGTAACCAAAGATAAATTGAGGTGATATATTTTTAAAAAGGTATTTTGTGAGACTCAACTGTGTATTCAGGAACAAGGTAGTAATAGGTAAAAGTGATTTAATCTAATTAAAAGAAATGAATTTTGAACATTGGACTTTATTTTTATTTTTTATTTTTATCAAGTTCCAAAAAAGCTTTATTACATACAGAGGGGAAGAGTTCAGTCCTTCTTGTTTGCTGCTTTCCTCATGACTGTCAGGACATTGCTCATCTCCTCTCTCTTCCTCTTGGCACAGATGTGTGTCCCCACTTTTTTCTTGATGAACTTAGGGTGCACTTGTCCTTGGAGACCTTGAGCCAACCCCATGGCACACTGCTCCTATGGGGTGAAGCCGTACACCTCTCAGATCATGTCCCACACGAGCTTGGAACTTGGTGTGCTCAGTGAGGCACCAGCTGCTGCTTGCTCATGTTCTTAGTCACCTTGTGGCCCTTGTTGAGGCCCATGGCCGTAGGTTAGCGCAGAGCTATGGCTGCTGCCCCTCCATGGCTCCTGAGGCAGAAGGAACATTGGACTTAAAATGGATTTAGATGTATTGTCACTGTACTTGGGAATCATTCGTGGAATGTTTTGCAGTAAAATCAGTAAAATCAGAAAATCACTATTTTCCCTGATGGACCACCCTATATTGTTGTTTTTAAGTTTCCTTTTATATGATTTCTAAATCTCTTGTAGCAGGATATTGGATTTCAGGAAAATCCAACCACCCTTCCCACCCAAATATTGATTCTTTGCCTCCCTCTACCCCATCTAGGACTGGCTTATAGCCAGTGCTTAATTTGCATGTTTAGTTGATTTCTCAGTTGGAATGATGGGCTCAAAGGCCATATTCTTGGAGACATTTTTCCCAATGAACTGATAGATTTTCATGGGCCATCTTTCTTTTATCCCACCTTTGTGATTCAAGGTGAAAATATGTAAGAGGATCAGCTCTTGCTAGTTGAGGCCATGGACTCAAGGAGCCCACAATTCCTGGTCTTTATGATCTAATGTGTCAACTTCTTATCTGACACATTAGATAAGACTAATCTTCCGAATGTAATTATCTGTATTTTTTATTTGTTTTTATCCTATCCCATTCTGAGACCTTCAGGGGATCTCCTTTGTCTATCTGTTTGAGACTTCTCTCTCTGGCATTCAAAGATCTCTGAAGAATGGGACACAACTCCTTCTAATTTTAAGTCCCACTTCTGCAAAACATACATGCCAGTCAAGTTAGCCTATTTTCTTAAAAACAACAACAACAACAACACTTTACTGGTGTATAATTTGCATACTGCAAAATTCATCCATTGGTAATGTACCATGTAATGAATTTTAGTGTATTTATTGAGTTGTGCAAACATCACTACAATACAGTTTTAGAACATTACCATTATCCTCAAAAGCTCCCTTGTGCCCATTTACACTTAATCCCCTCTTCTACCCCTAACGCCAAGAAACTACGAATCTATTTCTTGTCTAAGTTGGCCTTTTCTGGATATTTAATATAGTTAGAATTGTACAATAAGTATTCTTTTGGATCTGAGTTCTATTACCTAACATAATGTTGTTGAGGTTCATCCATATTGTAGAATGTGTCAGCAGTTTGTTCTTTTTTATTGTTGAATAGTATTCCACTGTATGAATACACTACATTTTTTTTTAAAGATTTTATTTATTTATTTGACAGAGAGAGACAGCGAGAGAGGGAACACAAGCAGGGGGAGAGGGAGAGGGAGAAGCAGGCTTCCTGCTGAGCAGGGAGCCCGATGCGGGGCTCGATCCCAAGACCCTGGGATCCTGACCTTAGCCGAAGGCAGAAGCTTAACGACTGAGCCACCCAGGCACCCCCACTACATTTTGTTTTTATCAGTTGATAGATATGTGGATTGTTTTCAGTTTTGACCAATAAATGAATAATGCTCCTGTGAACATTTATTGCATGTCTTTATGTGGACATATGTTTTGTTTTTATTGGGATTATTATTGGTAGATTATTGGGAGTAGAATTGCAGGGTTATGTGGTAAATTTATGTTTAACTTTTTATGGTATACTTTTTCCTCAGTGTTGTATCATTTTATATTCCCATCAGCAGCACGTGAGGGTTTCTTCCTCTTCTTCAAGATCAGTTCTTCACTTGACCCTTTTGATTTTCCACTATTTTCTGGAATAATAATTTATTCATCATTTATTCTGGCTGTTATATTTTTGATCTCTCCCTCTCTGTTCCTTCCCTATAGCCTATAAACATGCTGAAGTTTATCCTGTCACAGACCTGCCTCTTGCAACTTTTCTTTGTATTTCTCTTCTACATGTAATCCATTCTTTCTTTTCTCCCTCTGCACACTTGTCTCATCAGAAACTATCTACTTTTATTTTCTCTATTCTCTCATTTTCCATTTCATTTATCTGTCCACTTTTTTTATTGTGTTAAAAAACCCCATATATGGACTCTATTAACAAATTTTTAAGCTTACAGTATAGTTTTATTGACAGTATGCACATTGTTATATAGCATATCTCTAGAACTTTTTCTTTTTCTTTTTTTTCTCTAGAACTTTTTCATTTTGCATGACTGAAACTCTTTACCCACTGCATAGGACCTCCCCTTTCCCACCCCACCCTGCTTCTACTCTTGGCAACTACCATTCTACTTTCTGCTTCTATGAGTTTGATTACTTTAGATGTCTCATATAAGTGAAATCATGAAGTACTGTTCTTCTGTGATTGGTTTACTTCACTTAGCATAATGTTCTCAAAGTTCATCCATGTTGTCACAAATGGAAGAATTTCCTTCTTTTTTATGGCTGAATAATATTACATTGTATATACATATACCACAGTTTTTTAATCCATGTATCTCTTCGCAGACATTTAGATTGTTTTCATATCTTGGCTACTGTGAATAATGCTGCAATGAAAATGGGAGTGCAGAAATCTCTTTGAAATAATGATTTCCGGTTTTTTGGATAAATACTCAGAAGTGGGACTGCTGGATCATATTGTAGTTTTATTTTAAATCTTTTGAGGAACCTCCATACTGTTTTCCATAGTGGCTGTACCATTTTTTCATCCAATGAATAGTGTACAAGTATTCCAATTTCTCTACATCCTTGCCAACATTAATTTTTTTCTCTTTTGATAATGGCCCTCCTAATAGATGTTTATGATCAAACTGTAGGAGTTCTTATATATTTGTATAATATGTGAATATTTTTTTCCATCCCGTAGGTTGCCTTTCACTCTGTTGATTATTTTCTTTGGTGTGCAGAAGCTTTTTCATTTGATGTAGTCCCACTTGTCTATTTTTGCTTTCGTTACGTGTGCTATTGGTGTCATATCCAGGAATCCATAGCCAAGTCCAGTGTTATGAGAGAGAATACACTGACTCTGTAGATCACTTTGGATGACGTGGTTTTGCCCTGCCGCTGTTGCCTCTGACCTTCTGATTGCCAAATCCATTAAATTTTTTTTTGGTTATAATATTACACAGTCTTTCTACCATGCTTTTTTTTTTTTTAAAGATTTATTTATTTATTTTAGAGGGAGAGCGAGAGTGCTTGTGTGAGCGGGGGGAGGGGCAGAGGGAGAGGGAAAGAGAGAATCCCAAGCAGACTCCCTGCTGAGTGTGGAGCCCCACCTGGGGCTTGATCTCAGGCATATTCTCCTGAGATCATGACCTGAGCTGAAATCACCAGTCAGGTGCTCAACCGAGTGAGCCACCCAGGCGCCCCTCTACCATGTTTAACTGTCAGCCTATCTTACTTTTTTGAAAGTTTCCCAGGCTATCTTAATGTATAGCCATTCTTATAACTGGTTTTTCTTTGCTGTCTTCATAGGCTACTTTTCCTTCTCCTACCTTAAATGTTGATATGTACCATCTGACCTGCTGCTCTTCTCTCTTGACATGCTCTGTCCAGATGATTTCCATATGATTCATATATTCCCTTATGGGACATTTTGGTGTTTACTCATGTTTAAAATCCTGTGTTAGGCACTGTGAGGGGATGGGCGATAAAAATTAACCAGAGATAGTCTCTACCTATTTCCATATTCAATGAATATATATTTCAACTAGGATATCCCACCTCCTCATACAAAAAACCATGTTCATAACCCATTTATTTGATTGCACATACCACTGATAGGTCATGACTCATTGGGAAGCATTGAGGATAGAGCAGAAAACAGGTCTGAAGCCTGAGTCTGGTGGTCCTCCACATATAAAGCCCATTAAGTATTCCTCATCCCTGTAGCGAATGGTCTAGACAAAAATACTATTTAAAATTCTTTTACCTACCTTAAAATAAAATATAATCTGACTTCTTTCTTTCTGTTGGATTTTGGGGTACTATTTTCTGTTTCTTTCTTTTCCTGATTTGTAATAGCCATGCTGATTCCTAATTTACTGGTTCTAGAGGTTTAGCAAAAAGGTTACTAGGTTTGTTTGATATATGTATTAAGAAGAGTGAGTGCTAAGCAGAGGCCTAAACTTGTTGGTGCTTTATGTGAATTTGTTTTAGGACATGGGTTTTACTTATGAATCTATTTTGGGAGTTCAGGCATATTCTCCTCTTACTATCTCCACTAATCCCTCATAATTCTTTTTTTTTTTTTTTTTAAAGATTTTGCTTAAATAATCTCTATATCCAACATGGGGCTCAAACTTACAACCCTGAGATCAAGAGTCACATGCTCTACCAACTGAGCCAGCCAGGCTCTCTCACAGTTCTTATTATTGTTTTGGATGGATGACATTACCAAGGTCTAGATAGCTGATATTTTACTGAATGTACATACTTGTACACACATCTTTATACAGACACACATTCTTGTAGTTTGTTACAAAGTTTTCACTCTTAGAAAATAAACTGAAAGCAATTTCCTAAGTTAGACCTGGTGTGATACTTCACTACTGCCATAATGATAGTCTTTGCTGGTTCTTAATAAATAAATATTGCTTGCTGTAAAGTTCTAGTCAGAAAAAATTGTGTTCTTTGGTAACATAGCATTAATATAAAATTTGACATTTCATGTAGTCGACAAAAGATGAAATACATTATATCACTCTAGAGCCACAGGTATATATTCTATCCTAACTAAGTTTCCCACTCTTGAGAATTTCTTCTTCCATTTATGAAGAGTTTCTACTGATTGATAATGAACTGAATCTTTTCTCCTTGAAGCTACTCTTACTTCAGAAATTTCCCTTGAAGTAAGGGAGCCAGGTACATAAATAATCTGGCTCAGAATATCTGAATTGCTTTTAAGCTTCAGGCAAGCTAAAGGCAATATTTGATGTTGAAGCTATGTTTTGTTTGTCTGTTTGTAATTTTTGAGTAGAGTAAGTGGTACAGAGAGTGCTTTTGACATTTGTACCATTTAGGTAGTTCAAAACATCTCATATTTAAAAGAAGACTTGTGTTGGCACATTTTTAATTTAGAAAAGAAGATAAAATTATATAGGAGGTTAAATTTGGGTTGTGCATATATAGAAGTGAACCACAGAAGAGTTTAAAATCCCCCCCCCCTTTTTTGCCTTATATACCTCAAGTATAATGCAGGCCCTATGTATACATAAGGGAATAATTAAATACAGAAGTGGAGTCTACTTGTTAGCCAAAAAGGATGCCTGGAACATGTGGATAAGCTTGGATATTTGTCTAATGTTAATTGGAATATTGGTTTTCAGTTGAAGATGCCGAATCTACAGAAAAGTAATTGGATTTAGCTTCCTATTTAGCAAACTACTTCAAATCCCTGAAGTATCCCACATCCGAAACTAATTTTTCTTGATTGTATCAAGTTTAGTCATGAACAGAACAAGGGTTGACATAGTTTTTTAATATTTAAGATATTTCTTGACAAGGTTTCAACACTGTTGCTTGTCCACAAACCTTGTTAGTTTCCCTAACGAGAGATGAAATCTTAGGTTCTATGGAACCGGTTTTACAACTTTGCAAAACTGTCTTCTTGAAATAAGTCAATTTATTCTTTTTTCCTATACATTTAAATTTAAACTTGTATTTTGATCAGATTTCAAGAAACAACACAAAAATGGAATATTTCTTACTGCTTTTCATATAAACTTATATGTGTGCTTAATATAACTCCTTTAGATTCAGCCTAGGAAATGTATTTTGTGGTGATTCTTAAGTCTTAAAAGTGTTCTCCAAACTACAAATGTTTAATGTGGTGTGTCAAAATATTTGGAAATAGTTAAAAAAAAAACTTAAGAAAGAATAGGCTATTTGATCATTGAAATTCAGGGATTAAAAGATTCCATTTAGTAGTTTACTCGCTCAAATATTTATTGAGCAACTACTATGTATGAGTTTCTTTGTGATTGGAAGAGATATATAAAGGTGTTTATGATATGGTTGCTAACCTCAAGGAGCATGACCTTCTTATAGTGATGATAATTTAAAGGTAGACAAATATTACCTTTTAGTCTAGTCTTTTGCCATTAAAGATGATAAATACTCAAAAAGATACAGCGGTGCTATGAGATATGAGCAGATGCATCATATATAATTTTTAAATTAAAATGTATTATCAGATGAAAATCATTTTAATTGATATTAACAATGACTAATAGGAGCTGTAATAACTCAACAACAGATTATTTTAGTGTAGTTTTTGTACTAGGACCCATCATGTTAGAAAAAATTTGTAGCCATGCTTCCATGTCATTTTTCTTACTTATTTAGCAGATAAGTACTGTACATTTCAGTTGAAGTGAATTTTCCATCTGTTTTTAGTCTGTTTCCAGGATAAAAGTAACTACCAGATCTAATGTTGTTCACTCTTGTGCCCCATTGCCTAGCACAGAGCCTGGTGTGGTACATAGTAGGGCTCAACATATTATTTCTTGAACTCAATGGTCTTGCCCCAGAGGTAGTTGGCATTTCTTCAGGGAGCTTCTGAAGGCATGCCTTATGTCTCTGCCAAAAATTTCCTCTGGGACCAGGATATTATTTTGCTAATGAGATATGCACTTTACAACTTACATATTTAGACCTATGTTTATCATTCCTACTCCTGGAGTTGAGCAGTCATTGCAGGTACAACGGGCAATGCTCCTAATCCTCCTTTGCTGTGATTTGAATTGTTTCAGGATTCTGTTTTGTCACTGGAATTTTTATGATCTCTTTGTACTTAGAAAGCAGTTATCATCTTGGAACAAGAATAGGCTCTATCATCTTTTGGGTGTTAAGTTACAGGTGTTTGAAAGGTTTATGCTGTATGTCATTTGAGGTAAATTATTTTTTACATTCCAATTAGGTTTACAGTTTTGTTTTTGTTTTTTTTAAAGATTTTATTTATTTATTTGACAGAGAGAGACACAGCGAGAGAGGGAACACAAGCAGGGGGAGCAGGAGAGGGAGGAGCAGGCTTCCCGCCGAGCAGGGAGCCCGATGCGGGGCTCGATCCCAGGACCCTGGGATCATGACCTGAGCCGAAGGCAGAAGCTTAACGACTGAGCCACCCAGGCGCCCCTACAGTTCTTTTTTATTTATTTATTTATTTTTATTTATTTATTTATTTATTTATAAAGATTTTATTTATTTATTTGAGACAGAGAGAATGAGAGAGAGAGAGCACATGAGAGGGGGGAGGGTCAGAGGGAGAAGCAGGCACCCTGCCGAGCAGGGAGCCCGATGCGGGACTCGATCCAGGGACTCCAGGATCATGACCGGAGCCGAAGGCAGTCGCTTAACCAACTGAGCCACCCAGGCGCCCTTACAGTTCTTTTTTAAATGTGTTTTTCATGAGCCTGAATCACAGATTCTGATGAGGTACTTCATTTTTCCAAATTTTAATTTCTAGTTCGATAGCATCTCCTTGATTTTGGCTTTTCTTCTTAAAATAAAAATTATTTTCCATAAAGTAAATTATTTTCCATAAAGCTGATGGCTGCAATGTTTGATATAGTTTAATAGGGGCTGTTAGGAAATAATTGGATACCTAGGACCTAGAAAAAGAGTCAGTTTATTTTTTACTATGAATTAGTTCTTCTGGACTGCTCATAGTCAAGACTAGGTTATGAGCTAAATGATAGTTCCTTTAGCCTCCAGACAAGTACAGGTCCAGATACAATATGTTTCAACAGTAAAGGGATGGAGATTCAGGCATTGCTACAACTCTTCATGCCTGAGAAATCTTACAGGCTCACCTCTACTGTCAGCCATTAAAACTTTCAGCTTTGTCAAGATGGAGAGTCCACTGGGACCGTGAATGATGATTTAGTTAGTCATTCCCTTAGTAAGACTTAGGTTGAGTTTAATTTTTTGTTTTGAATTCCTTTTTCTTTTCTAAATAAAAATTTGTTTCCTTAGGTTAGACTTCCATTAGAGTAATTACTAGCTCAAAGAATAGGCACATTTTTAAGGCTTTAATCTAAATGACCAGGTAATTGCTAATTTTGTGAGTAGATAGTGCCACCAGCAGCATAGAATGTGCAAGGGGAGTTTTAATTTTTCCTTAATGGTATCTTCCCTAGTAGGTATGTCAGGATCACTCTTTGCAGAGCACCTTAGAAACTGCAAAAGAATGTGTCTACATAGTCCTGTGCTAGAAGACCGCCCAGTCCAATTGAAGAGAGCAAAGAGTTGCATATGGAAACACATATAGAATACTGTCACAAATAGATAAAGACAGGGGCCGGCCATTGGCCCCTTGCTTACAGTGAATTAAAATCCAAACCAAACCAAACCAAACCCAACTTCTCAGAGTGGACTGAGAAGGAGGCAGCACATGAGTGCCCCTGTAGTCTTCCCTTATTTTGGGATTTAGATCAATTAGTAGGAATTTATCTGACTTCTTCAGGCCTACAAATGGCTCTGTTTGTTAGGAGAGATGGAGAGAAAAGGGAAAATGATTGAAAAGGGGCAAGCAATGATTGACTTTTGATTGGATTATATAGTGGAATGACTTTAAATTATATCTACAAAGAAAATTTTTACAAAAGTCTCTTTTAAAACAATCAGAAATAAAAAAAACCAATCAAATAATTTCATTTTATGTACCTTTTGAACGAAAGGTAAGAATTGCATTAAATACTATCATGTGGAAAATTTGCAAAATTCAGACAAATGCAAAACACAAAAATTAAAATGAATGTAATTCCTTGTGAACATTCTTCTTTCTCTTTTTCTGTGTGTATACATGCATTATTTAAAAAATTGGGATAGTTATATAAAGGATGTGCTTATAGTCCTGTTTTTTGATTTTATCTCAAGAATAGTTTTCATGTCATTATAAATAGCATTATAACATCTTATTTAATGCTACATAGTGGCTATGTCAAAATCAGCTTACCCAATTTTTTACTGTTGGATAATTTGGTTGCTTTGAAGATCTTATTTCTACAAATAATGCTGCAGTAAATATCTTTGGAGGTAAAACTTGGTCCATTCATGACCATTTCCTCAACATAGATTTCCACATGTGGAATTGTTGGACCAAGGTCCATGTGTATTTGTAAAGGCTTCTAATACATGTTTCCCCTGAGAAAGGTTGTATCAATTTACTGTCCCTCCCCCCAGGAGCACATGAGAAAGTCCACTTCTTGGCTACTCTGTTGACGTTGGGAATTATCATTAAAAAAACAAAAACTCTGCCGGTTTTATAGATGAAAATAGTGTTCTACTAGTTGTAGTGTGTGTGTGCGTTTGTAGTGTGGTTAGGCCTTGGTCCTAATCTTTTTTTTTTTTTTTTTAATTTTTATTCTTATGTTAATCCCCATACATTACATCATTAGTTTTAGATGAAGTGTTCCATGATTCATTGTTTGTGCATAACACCCAGTGCTCCATGCAGAATGTGCCCTCCTCAATACCCACCACCAGGCTAACCCATCCTCCCACCCCCCTCCCCTCTAGAACCCTCAGTTTGTTTCTCAGAGTCCATAGTCTCTCATGGTTCATCTCCCCTTCCGATTCCCGCCCCTTCATTTTTCCCTTCTTACTATGTTCTTCTTCTTTTTTTTTTTTAACATATAATGTATTATTTGTTTCAGAGGTACAGATCTGAGATTCAACAGTCTTGCACACTTCATGGCACTCACCATAGCACATACCCTCCCCAATGTCTATCACCCAGCCACCCATCCCTCCCACCCCACCCCCCACTCCAGCAACCCTCAGTTTGTTTCCTGAGATTAAGAATTCCTCATATCAGTGAGATCATATGATACATGTCTTTCTCTGTTTGACTTATTTCACTCAACATAATACCCTCCAGTTCCATCCACGTCGTTGCAAATGGCAAGATCTCAGTCCTTTTGATGGCTGCATAATATTCCATTGTATATCTATACCACATCTTCTTTATCCATTCATCTGTCGATGGACATCTTGGCTCTTTCCACAGTTTGGCTATTGTGGACATTGCTGCTATAAACATCGGGGTGCACGTACCCCTTCGGATCCCTACTTTTGTATCTTTGGGGTAAATACCCAGTAGTGCAATTGCTGGACCATAGGGTAGCTCTATTTTCAACTTTTTGAGGAACCTCCATACTGTTTTCCAGAGTGGCTGCACCAGCTTGCATTCCCACCAACAGTGTAGGAGGGTTCCCCTTTCTCCGCATCCCCGCCAACATCTGTCGTTTCCTGACTTGTTAATTTTAGCCATTCTGACTGGTGTGAGGTGGTATCTCATTGAGGTTTTGATTTGGATTTCCCTGATGCTGAGCGATATTGAGCACTTTTTCATGTGTCTGTTGGCCATTTGGATGTCTTCTTTGGAAAAATGTCTGTTCATGTCTTCTGCCCATTTCTTGATTGGATTCTTTGTTCTTTGGGTGTTGAGTTTGATGAGTTCTTTATAGATTTTGGATACTAGCCCTTTATCTGATATGTCATTTGCAAATATCTTCTCCCATTCCGTTGGTTGTCTTTTGGTTTTGTTGACTGTTTCCTTTGCTGTGCAAAAGCTTTTTATCTTGATGAAGTCCCAATAGTTCATTTTTGCCCTTGCCTCCCTTGCCTTTGGCAATGTTTCTAGGAAGAAGTTGCTTCGGCTGAGGTCAAAGAGGTTGCTGCCTGTGTTCTCCTTTAGGATTTTGATGGACTCCTGTCTCACATTGAGGTCTTTCAACCATTTGGAGTCTATTTTTGTGTGTGGTGTAAGGAAATGGTCCAGTTTCATTCTTCTGCATGTGGCTATCCAATTTTCCCAACACCATTTGTTGAAGAGACTGTCTTTTTTCCATTGGACATTCTTTCCTGCTTTGTCAAAGATGAGTTGACCATAGAGTTGAGGGTCCATTTCTGGGCTCTCTATTCTGTTCCATTGATCTATGTGTCTGTTTTTGTGCCAGTACCATGCTGTCTTGATGATGACAGCTTTGTAATAGAGCTGGAAGTCCGGAATTGTGATGCCGCCGGCTTTGCTTTTCTTTTTCAACATTCCTCTGGCTATGCGGGGTCTTTTCTGGTTCCATACAAATTTTAGGATTATTTGTTCCATTTCTTTGAAAAAAGTGGATGGTATTTTGATGGGGATTGCATTGAATGTGTAGATTGCTCTAGGTAGCATTGACATCTTCACAATATTTGTTCTTCCAATCCATGAGCATGGAACGTTTTTCCATTTCTTTGTGTCTTCCTCAATTTCTTTCATGAGTATTTTATAGTTTTCTGAGTACAGATCCTTTGTCTCTTTGGTTAGATTTTATTCCTAGGTATCTTATGGTTTTGGGTGCAATTGTAAATGGGATCGACTCCTTAATTTCTCTTTCTTCTGTCTTGTTGTTGGTGTATAGGAATGCCACTGACTTCTGTGCATTGATTTTATATCCTGCCACTTTACTGAATTCCTGTATGAGTTCTAGCAGTTTTGGGGTGGAGTCTTTTGGGTTTTCCACATAAAGTATCATATCATCTGCAAAGAGTGAGAGTTTGACTTCTTCCTTGCCAATTTGGATGGCTTTGATTTCTTTTTGTTGTCTGATTGCTGTGGCTAGGACTTCCAATACTATGTTGAATAGCAGTGGTGATAGTGGACATCCCTGCCGCGTTCCTGACCTTAGGGGGAAAGCTCTCAGTTCTTCCCCATTGAGAATGATATTCGCTGTAGGTTTTTCATAGATGGCTTTTATGATATTGAGGTATGTCCTTGGTCCTAATCTTTATCAACATTTTGGGTGAGCTAATTCCTCTTTCATGTCTAATGTTGGATGTGGTACTTAAAGCATAGAACCCCCATTCGGAGTCTCAGTTTCTCAGTGGTTTTATATAGTTTGTCTCTGGGCCTTGTTGTGGCATCTTCTTTTACATGTGCTTTCTGAACTCAAGGAATATGGGAAAAACTGCAGTTCTTAGCTTACTAGGTTTCTTCCTGCCTTTGGCTCTTACCCATAGAACTTTATAATGGAACATTTTACAAAATATATTTTTTCTTTGGATTGTGACTCTTAAGTCCATCCCCTTCTTGGATTTGCCTTAGACTTTGTCTCCTTTCCTCTCATTCCAAGAAACCCACCACCACAGTCATTGGTTTTCCAAAATGGCAGCAGTGGAACCCTAGGGCCTCACTGGCATGCCTTGTGCCATTGAATAAAGGGTGGAAGGTACAACTGGTAGACCTCAGTTTTATTTCTTTTAGGTATTGGGCTTCACTTAGGATTTCAATTCTTTAAACGTTTGAAAACTATTGCCTTATTTAGTAGTTTTTTCCAACTTAGAAAGGGCCTTTGAGATCCTTTGTAGTTTTGCTTAAACACTTACAAGGAAGTGGAGAGCTCTCTCACATTTTTCTCTCTCTTTTGCCTTTAGTTACAGCAAAGGAATAAATCATTTTCATCTTCTTGATCAGAAAACAGAATTGGCTAATGCAGTTTATTAAAATGTTTATTAGTTGCCAAAATTAAAAACTAAGAGATTTTACTTTGAAAAATTTGACTTCTGGTTCCTCTTGAAAAATCAGAAGTCCTAGCTACACTGGGCCTGTATTCCCCAATGGTGTTTGTCTAGCGGCCCTCTCCATGTGAGTCCTGCCTTCTGCTTGGTAGCCTCCCTCACTGGTGGTGTCTCCCGACACTATGCCCAAGGGTCAGTTACCATTTATCAAGTGTGTGCTGCTTTCTTTTTTTTTTCTTCATATTTATCACATTAAAAAGAAAGGGAAATTGTTCTTTTACCCACATTTATAAAAATTAGAAAAATAAAGGATAGACTGAGAATTTATGTACATTTTAGGGTTCAAAATGCTATACAGTACCAATTCCAGGGGCCTGTTAAAAACTATTGCCTAAACACTATAGTCCTTCATTCATTCAACAAATATTGAGTACCTACTATGTGCCAAGTCACTGAGATAGTCATCAAGTCCTTAGTGGTTCATAAGACAGTCATGGTCCCCACCATTATGGAGTTGACAGTCTAGGGGACTTTTCCATGTTATTCTAAATCCATAGCTTATCAGCATCTTACAGGTATAAATGGCCATACCAAGTCACATGGAGGCAGTGGAAAAGGTAGCCAAATGTCTCCCTTTAGTGAGCAAAAAAGTGACACGGCTTCCTCATTGTTCCTTTTTTCTTCCCGGTGTATAGAAAAGAGTAGGGTGTCTGCTTCCCTGATAATCCTAGGTTTCCTACTAGGAAATTCTGTCATTTATCTACACTTAATATTTATCAGGGACACTGAAGGGGGAGGAAGTTAGGAATGGGTACAAGATGTGTTAGAAATGGTTACTCTCCTCAAGTGGTTTCTAGTCTAGTTGGGCAATAAGATGTGCATCCCAACAGCTGTAATAGACACAACATTTTAACAGCTTAAGTAGTTGTTAGCTCTTGAGTCTAGTCCACAGCGCCGTCTTAAACTTTTATTGTGAGTAGTATACTAACCCCCCATAAGTCTCTTATTTTCTGTTAGTTTTTCATTTCAAATGTATACTGGTTCAGTTCCATTTTGGCACATAATGGGCTAAAAGAGTCTTTTGAGGACTGTTTTGTGACATTAACACAATTTATAGTATTGTCTCATTGGGGAAATTCCTTCTATGAGTTTAAATACCCTACCAATAAACACACTTTTGGAATGTTGTAATTAATTCAAGTTGGATACTTCCCATTTTTAGAATTTCATATTCCTATATTTATGGCATTGCAATTGGCCTTAGTCATCTAGTTCAACCTTCTATTGGGTATAGAAACTCTTTCTTTTAAAGCAGTCTAAGATTGCACTAGCAACTAATTTTCATCTCCTATGCCAATTCTGAACAGTTGGTGGTGGCTGCCTAAAATGCTGACTTGAGAAGGATTCTGAGGTTTTATTCAGGCTCTAAGGCAAATGTTTCCATAACTGTTTAGCAGAGTCAGTCAAAGAGGTAGGGATTAAGAATGTTTTAGTATATGCCTGACTATAAGAAAGGAGATTTTCTGGCTGATCAGAATGGGTTTTCACTGTCAACCTTTAGAAAAGGTCTTAGTATTTTCTCTTTCTAATGGCCAATCTTTCATTCAGCCAAATTCTTTAGGAGCTTCACCAAAGGATTAAAGCACAGAAAAGACAGCATATAATGAAGATAGGTGGAAATAGTGTTTCTGCTGACCTGTGTTCACTGTTTGAGTTTGGGCACTTTTCTTT
The DNA here is from genome assembly GCF_002201575.2 of Neomonachus schauinslandi. Classification (NCBI taxonomy): domain Eukaryota; kingdom Metazoa; phylum Chordata; class Mammalia; order Carnivora; family Phocidae; genus Neomonachus; species Neomonachus schauinslandi. The sequence continues at coordinate 62,589,640 of NC_058414.1, forward strand.
TTAGGAAACTGACCTCTTTCACTCTTTGAGTGAAGCTCAGTTGACCGAGACTATCTACGGCAGTGTGCCAACTGCTAGGTTCTAGGTCCTGTAGAGACAGGGACCACATCTGTCTTGTTCACTCTGTCAAGCACATTGCCTGGCCTATGGAAGGTAACCCAGAGTTTATAGAGTGAATAAATGAATGTAGTCCCTGACATCTTTGGAGGAAACTTAAGATTAGCTCTTAGTGCTCTTGAAAGTTACATGGTTTTGGTTCCTCTGGTACTTAAGCAGGTTTTGATTACAAATGTGGTCAGCAGAAGGATGATGGATGTATTTTCACCCCTAATTATGAGGAATAAGAACTGACCATGTCACTGACCCGCTCCCTTGGGAGACAGGGTGTGTGGCCGGTGTGGCACAGTGACTTGTTGAAATTCAGTTCTGAAGCTTGGGCACATACTCCATTCCTCTTTTGTCAAGCTTTGGAGCTAGGTCATGGGGGACTTTTCACAGTTGAAACCATTTTCGCTCAATTAATCGGATGAAAACAAAGGCTGGCCCCATGCCCTGTGGTTATTGCTTTACAGGCAAGAGGCACAGTTTGAATTGTGGGCTCCCTAGGTCCAGGACCAAAATGCTATGGTGGCTCTGCCCCTGTGGAGAGAGCTGGGTTTAAAAGGATCTTGTAGCCACCTTTCTGGTTGACTTGATAGGGGAGAAGGTAACCCTGCAAGAGAAACTTTTCCCAGCCTAGGGAAGTATTGAGAAGAAATTCTGAGAACATGCTAACAAAATTCCTTAAAGGTTTTTGATCTTTTCCTCTCTTTTAAAAAGAAACAAGAAACAAAACATGCCAATCAGATGGCAGAATCCAGTCTTTCATGTCACAGTGTGTCCATTTGCTACATCATTTAGTAGGCCAATAATGCCTTTAGCTTGAAGTAGTTAACAAGCATACCTTGCAGTGTTACTTTTATTTTCTGCTCCCTGTAGCACTTACAAAATCCCATTATGCAATTGGGTATTATTAAATGTTAAAAAGTTAATTTGTTCTGCATTCCATTAAAATTGCACTTTTTTTTAAATGCGCATTGGTCCTTACATCTTGTTTAAAACCTATAATTTAAGCTCACACCGTAGTAAAGTCTTAAGTAACCTTTTGCCCTTGCTACCTTAATTATTCTTCATCACACACATTATTTCAGGAGGATTGTGGCAATGGGTTAACTTCTTGTTAGCTAATGAAAATATCTGTCATTTAAAAAGCAAAATGTGGACTTGGAGTTTTAATTAAAATTGTACATCAATAATGAAATAAAATGTACCTTTTATTAAGGAAAATAGATTGTAAAAGTGTTACTTGCTTTCTTTTTGAAATAACCATGCTTTGGTTAAGGCCAAACAATTGATCAAACAACTGATGGAAATGGGTAGCTTATTTCTATTTAAAGATTTAAAACATTTGCTTTTTAAATATAAAAGTTTTCCAAATAGAGTCATTGTCACCTTATATCAATATGCTCAGTGATTATGAGACAGTAATAAAATGCTGTGAAACTAGATCATAATGATGGTTGTGGCAAAAACATCTTTCATTATTTGATTCCATATATGTTAGACAATTTTGGGGGGATAATTTGTAGTGAATAAATAATAAATAATTTTAGGGATTGGAATTTCCCGAGACCATGCTAAATATTTTCATAGCACTTGGTGTTTTATATGGCTTACTTTTATTTGATAATCAGCACACACCAGTAAATATGACCAGGTTTAGAGAGAACATTAGTGACAATTCCAAGCTATACTCAGCAATAGAGACTGTCTGACATCTGAAGCTTTTAGGATTACCTTGGATTTGGATTTTTTTAGCTTAGAGAATTTACATCCTATGTTACATCCAAAAAAAAAAAAAATTGAGAGGTGGGCAAAGAAAGGTATGAACAGATCCTGAGAATAATGGATTTTGGCAGTTTAAGAAAGTTTTAGAAATTATGTTCAGTTATGTCATTTCACAAAAGAATTTTAAAAAGCCCTGAAGAGTCAATGACTCTTTAAAAGTATTTGAGATGGGACAAGAACTGGAATCTCTGAGGCAGTTTGGTGGACTTGAAAGAGATTTTGGGATGAAACAGACCTGGGTTTCAACCCTGACTTCACTGTTAACCACCTTTGTGACCATGGGCAGATTATTAAAGCTCTCTGAGCCACAGTTTCCTCTGGTTTTCTGTTTTAGGGGCATTGAGTGATTTTATGAGATAATGAATTTGGAGGGCTGGTTCAGGGTTTGGCCCTTCTAAATGCTTAGTTGGTGGGGCTCCTTTACCTTTGTCAGGCCAGTGTTTTTTCCCACAACACAGGATCATCTTAACAGCAGGTCATTTATGCAAAACAAGACCCTGGTTGTTTTGGCTCTGAGGTCTAGGTTTGTTGCTGGCCCAGCACCAGACACTTGGGGGCACTAGTATACACTCGGCTTTTGACCATGCTATTGGAAGGTTTGGGCAGGGATCCGCTCTGAGGCCCGTCCACACTTCTGTCTTGCGGCCTGTGGACTCCTGAATTTCCCCACTCATTTGAGAGTACAGCAGAGAAATCCATAGAGAGGGAGATGATGCTGTGGAGGCCGCTGCTTTTTCCCCTTTCTTTCTTCCTCTTTTCTTTTTTTCTTTTTCTTTCTTTCTTTCTTTCTTTCTTTCTTTCTTTCTTTCTTTCTTT